>NW_009601003.1:12949-58912 GCF_000690535.1 Cariama cristata
GGAAGTTTACTTTCTAAACAATTTAATTTTATGTACAAATGAAAAATTCCTGGTTCTGAAACTAAATGGATTGATAGATATTGAACTCTCCCTTTCACTTTCAAAATGAACTGTGCACTTTATGCAAGTTTAGTTTTAAAATGTTGTTTTCTGCTTAAGAGACTCCCACAGTTTTTATCTTAAACTTTGATTTACTTTTTAAAAGTTTGATTGCTTCAGTAATCTACTGAAAGAGCACAGAAGTATTTCCTGAATTCTGTCTGGGCTTAATTTTCTCAAAAAAATTTCTTTTTTTCTTTTGCCAGCAGACTATTCACACTTTAGATGAAGTCTCTGTAGGTGAACTCTTTGTGCATATATGCTGGAGACTCAGTATGGTTCCTTACAGAGCTTATTAACACATTCTCTAGAGGAATCGGATCTGGCTGTTCAAAATCACTCCTTGCTGACCTGAAGGTTGTGTCGTTGTTTACTTTCAACTTTCTTGAGAACAGAATTTCTCCTTTTGTGTCTGTGGTGTGTTGACCTTTGCTGGCTGCCAGATCCCTACCCAGCTGCTCTCTCACTCCCTGTCCTCAAAAGGACAGAGGGGAAAAAATAGGATGAAAAAGGTGGTGGACTGAGATAAAGACAGGGAGGTCACTTAAAAATTACCGTCACAAGACAAGCATACTTGATTTGCAGAAAATTAATTTGATTTATCGACAATTAAAAATAGAGTTGGATGAAAAACAAAAACAAAAATTAAAGCACCTTCAAAAAAACACCTCCTCCTTTTTCCAAGGCTTAGCTTCACTCTTTCATTCCCAAATCCTCTACCTCACTCATTCCCCAAGTGGTGCAGGGGGATGGGGAATATAGAGGGTTCCAGCCTGTCCATAACAGCTTGTCTCTGCTGCTTCTTCCTCCTTATACTCTTCCCCTGCTCCAGAATGGGGTCCCTCCCATGGGCTGCAGTCCTTCAGGAAATAACCACCTGAACAGCATGGGATCTTCCATGGGCAGCAGTGTAGATATCTGCCCTGGTGTGGTCCTCTCCATGGGCTACAGGGAAATACCTGCTCCGGTGTGGTCTCCTCCAGGGGTTGCAGGGGAATCTCTGCTCCAGCTCTTCCTCCACTTCCTTCTTCTCTGACCTTGGTGTTCACAGGGCTGTACCTCGGACTTTTTTCCTCATTCCTCACTGCCTGTGCAGTGATTTTTGCACATTCTGAAATATATTTTCTCCAAAGTGTCACCAGCTTGGCTGATGTGTCCTGTGGTGGGTTTCTTGGAAGCACCTGTGTCTGGCATGGGGCAGCCCCAAACTCTTCCACAGAGCTACCCTACCCCTGCAGCCACTCCCTACCAGCACCTTCACACCTATACCCAGTACAGTATTCTTGCCATTTTCCTCCATTTAATCTACTTTTAGGATTAAAGACTGTGTAGTTGTACTTTGTGCTGCTGTAAGAAAACCAAAAAGTTTTAGTAGCTGCAGTTGATAGTACTTTGTGGAACAGTTTATGCAAGTTCCTTCTGCTATTAGCAACCTTGTTGTTTTTGCTGAAAAGTGATTTCTTTGAATGAAGTCATGGAGGAAGTGATGAGCTTCTCAACAGCAGTGGTGAGAAGTGGAATAAATTCTGTGACGATTATTTCAATACAGAAAAATATTTATACTTACTGGGTTTGTGTAGTATTTTTACCTGGGACTCCCACAAATTCCAGCTTGCTTGTGGGATTCGCAAGAACGTTCTTTCCTTTGGGGTACAAATACTACAAGAATGACACTTATTTTATAGTCTTCTAGGTTTTGTTTCCAGCTGAAACCTGGAAAGACTGTGCAGAAAAGGGAGAAATGCTGGTAAATGAGTTCTAACTGAACTGCAACGTTGCCACCTACTTCATACGCTTAGATTACTGTGTTTAACTTAGTCCAGTCCTTGATTCAACTCCTAGGCTATTGGCTAACACAAGAACAATGTCCACATTTGTAACCAGGACCCCCTTCTCATCAGGAGTCTGAAACAGAGCGTGATGGAGTTGGCTGAAGCAGGGGGCTGAAAGCCTGCCCACGGCTGTGGGATTCCTTCTGTAAGGAATTGGAAATAACTCCTCTCCTGTAAACTTCCAAAGCAAGATGCATGACAGTTTCCTTTGAAAAGGCTCTAGCTCAGCAACAGTGAGAGAAGTGGCCTAGCAGTTCCTTGAAGCAGAACAGCAGAGACAGGCAGACAACAGTGTAGCTGTGCAAGTAAGCTACTTTGAGGGAAGAGGGAGTAGGAAGGCCTGTGACTGATTTATGACAGGGAAATGAGGACTACGCAGTGGTATGTAAAGCTTATGCACCAGCTAAACAGATCAGTTGCCTCATGGTTTCCAGTCTGACTGAAACAGATGGGTTTTTTTAATTATTATTTCTAGAGATAAAGCAATAAATGAACTTTTTTCTCTTTTAAGCTCTCGCCGATTGCACAAATTCTAACGGCTGCGTATGTTTTCTCATCACAGAGAACGTGAGTAATTGTAGTTCTTCTCTGTGTGTGCAGTGAGCTGAAGGCCAACCCAACCTGCCGGAGGCTGTCACTACATATTCACGCTGTTCCCAGGGATTATGAAAAAAAAGCATGACCCTCTGATCAACGTAAGCTGTGCAGAGAGTGGCTAAGATTAACACTTGTTCAAAATGCTTACTCTTATCAACCATAAGAGGAGGTTTGTACATAGTCACAAGGAAGTGGAGAAGACATATACAAAACAATCTCAGAAGACTAACTGTGCAGTACTGGAATATGATGAAGTATGATGCAGTGACTTTGTCAGTCCAAAGACCAGGCATTTCTCCTGTCCCACAACAGTAATTTTAGAGCAAAGGGAAGCACACAGAGGTGTGCTGCAGCGCTATTACAGGAGTTCCTGTAGGACACACAGCCGGTGAAAAAATGATGCAACAAACACACCTTGTTGTTTCTCAGCCATTCTTTTGATGTGGCTGGATGTTTGACTTCTGCTACAGTACTGTCAGGCATTTCAGGATCTGGGACTCCAAAATCAGGCTGTAGATCACTGTGTTAGACCTTTCCTCAGATTAACATCCCCAAACATACCTGCTCATTGTGTTAATTCTCATGTCATGAGATACTCAGGTCTTGTGGTACTGCATGCTCGAAAAGAAGAGGGAAAAAAAGAATGATTTTGTGTATGCATATTGTTTTGAAGAATATCAAACCACTTTTTTCTTATCAAGAATGTACAAAATGTTTCTTGGGTGGGACTTAGGAAGTTCTGCCTTGTGGCTGAGATACAGTCTCAGGATTGCATTTTAGAACAACTGAAATCCTTTACTTCTTCTTGCTGGGACTTATTGGATTGCACTACCTATGTTGCAATTCAGTTACACGTCAGGGTTCAAATACAATACTTTCAGAGCTCTCACAGCAGAAGTAAATTCAGATTCAGGATAGAAACAGACTAAAGAAACCTGATATCAGAAAGAGGTAAAGTAAAAATAACATTTTTGCTGGCCTTGGTTTAAGAACACCTTTTGAGCACTGACCGCACTATTATGGGATTAACAACTTTCCAAAAAGCCAATTTATCAAGTCACTACAATGAACTGTGCAAATGCAACATGTAAGATAGCAGCAAGTGTATTTTTCTGTCTCCTTTTACTGAAAATACATCTGAAGTGTCCTGAAGGCTTGTAAAATACTGTTACCTATGTAACAGAGCAATGTTGAATGCTCAAGAGGAAGACTTGCTGTTTTATTAATAGGATTAAACAAGAACACTGTGCTCGCTCAAACAGTTTGAATGGCTCTTGTTCAAACGCAGTTCTGATTTGCGTATTCTTAATTCAGGAATCAAAAATGCTTTTTGTTTGTGTCAGATAAAAATTGCCATAGCAAATGTGGGATAAACAGATGTGTTAAACCACAGGAACACATAGCAGCCAACAAATAAAAGCACACACTAAACATTTACAGAAACATTTCTGTTTTAATAAAATGCATATATTGTGGCTTTGTGAAGACTGACATGGGAAAAAAATTATGAATGGGTCTGTGAGAGAAAATTACTGCTATACAGTGGTCATTATCATTGTAACGTTTATCAAATCTGAGCAGCCAGAAAAACATCTGGCTTTAACAAACGTGTCAGCTGTAGGGGTTTGGGTCTTCCTTTGTCCTAGATACGTTTCATCCTCTTTGTCTATGCCTGTAGTCAGAGATTTCATGAAGCTAAATAAACCGTGCTTGATTCTACTAATACATGGAAAAATCAAGGAATGCGTTGTTTTACTTCGTGGGTTTTGTTTGTTTATTTGTTTATTTTCCTCCCTACATTCAGTTTGGGTTTAAGTAGAAATATCTTGGGTCATCGTGTTTGTATCTACAGAAAACGTAATGAGAAAAATGAACTATGCTTGAGGTCCTTTTTGTTTTTAAGTAGGCTTTTATAAGCTTGTCTCAATAGTGCACTTTTCTCATGCTGCAAAGGAGATACCATGCAGCTGATATGCTGCCTGTTTCATCTGAATGATCTTATCTGAGACTGAAATGAGTTCTACACCTGAGATGAGTTTGCAGGGCCTCTAGGGGTAACCTCTAAAGCTCACATACTTATCACTAGTCCAAGTGATGTGGCTTGGTACAGCTGGCAATGTAAGCTCAGTAAATGACAGGAACTGAGTGAAGATGGAGATTGACTTTAGACCTCATATGTCCCATAAAGGGCAATTTCTCAAGGGCAGTGTTTAGGTGAACAAGTGGAACAGCATTTGGCAATGGTCCATGTGCTCACCAGTTTATTCACCCTGCATTCAGCTGCTTCCCCGGGATCATGGGTGGATGTGGAAGCATTTATTTTCCCAGAGATGTGGGAACTAGTTAAGGTAATAGGTCCTTCCCTCCTCCCTTCTCCAAAACACACCTCTTTAACTTCTCAAAGTCAGGCTGTTTTGCTCAGATGCAACAGTTTACATGGAGATCATTAAAACAGAGGTGACAACAAAGAAACTAGGAAGAGGAATAGATCTAATTACCAGGAGTACCCATCACAAAGTTATCCAGCAAGCAGAAATGCCCAGTGATCACTTTGAGGTGCAAGGGAAGAAGTTCTCTGTAAATGTCAGCTAAACTTTGCAATTGCAATTATGATTTCTAAGTTATTTTCTTCTGAACTCAATGACCTAACACAAGGAATTGTTGTTTTATATTATTAAAAAAAAAAATCCTATTGCTTTTTCTCTTGTGTTGTTTTAGTCTGTGGAGTTAACAGCCAATAAGGATCACCTCTTTGTGATGCATCTTTCTCTTCAGGGAATGGCTACTATTTTCAGTTCACATAGAAATAGTTAGTGCACAAAGTAACTCCTTTTGTGGCCCATGAACACCCTGTCTTTCTTACACTGCATTAGGAGGATGGTTAGAGTGTAAGCCACATAGTTTGCCTTGGGCTACGGAGGAAACATCACATCTTCAAGAGATCCTATAGCTGAAAAACAAACTGGTTTCTACAAGAAAGCAGCTCCTGCTGTCCAAAAAGTGATGATGCAATAAGTCACTGATGTCATGGTACAAAATGGATTTTTCTCCAGTTAAAGAAAGGCTGGAAAAGTTAACTTTAGAAAGGTCAACTTTGCCTTTTGTGAGAGGAGTCCTACAGTGTAACAGGAAACTTTTAACTATGTAGGATTTTGCTAAGATGAGCTTTAATAATGATAAACTGTGGTTTGTTTGGGATTTGGGAAGTGTTTATTAAAGTGCCCTTTAGGCTTCTAATAATAACTTCTCCAAGTTCTCCCTACCCTAGCTGAAAATAAATGCTGGGTTAATGTCAGCATTCACTAAGTATTTTGGGTGTTGTTTTGGTAGTTCATGAGATGGGAAGTATGGTTGACCATACACACTATTTCTAATACTTGTTCAAAGTGAATGGAGAAAAAAGGGATGTATTATCACCTTTAAGGGAGACTGGCAGTTAATTTTAGGACTAATTGTGGTGGGAGCAGGTACAAAGCATTCTACCTCCCGCTTCTTCTCCTGAATAACATCTGACGGTGCCACCTTTAAATCACACTATTTTCCTCCTGTATGTGTTAAATTCTAAGGCAGGGACATGCAAGACAGTGATACCAAAGGGTTTTTCGGTAAGAACAGGATGCTGAAATGTAATGTCCGTTACTGTGCCATAGCTCTAATTTTGGGCCAGCCAGGACGGCAGTGGTTTTAAACATACAGGTCATGTATTTGAATACACAACCCCTGTCTTTCAATGAATCATTTTATTCCTGCCTGACATTTCACAAAATGCTCTAATCCAGATTCTATCTGCTGTGCTATTAAAAATTCCTTTTACTTTTGCCAGTCTAACCTGTCCCTTGCTGCACTAATTCAGCATTTCCTGACAATCAGAGTGATTGCTTGCTGGCACTGCTGATTTTGTGTGTTAGCTTTATTAGAGGTGACTAGAAGTGCTGGAAGGATAGCATTATCAGAAAGATGCTCTTCTTCATCTCACTTTCCATTCCCAAGTATCCTTCCCCTTTCCACCTTAAATCAGCTGGCAGATTTATACTGAGAGTCCTCTTAATCTGGCCATCAGTTTAGTTACTGCAGCCCCCTCCTTGGTGAAAATGGCTGAGCTGTGCTGCGTTGCAGTTATGGTTGCAGAATGACCTGGAGATCTGAAGCAAAAAACAGATGTCTCAATAAATTTTTGTCAAAATGTAATTATCTTGGGAACAGGGAAACAAATGGGGGGAGAGGCAGAACCAGATGCATGATGTTAAAATATGCAATCATAATTATAAGGAAATTTTGAAAAACTAAGTGGAGTCATCAATGACTGCAGTAGAGAAAAGCCGTCCTTGACTGCTCATGATTTTGATTTCAGATGAATCCCTGAAATTCGGTTTCTGATAATGGTGTTCAAAGCAGGAACAGTGGGGGTTACACAAAAAATATAATCCCAAGTGCTTTTTCACTAATGAATCTCAGCAGATATGACAGGCTATCTTTCCCCCAGGATATGACAGGCTATCTTTCCCCCAGGAATCTGTCCAAGTCGCTTCTTCCTTTTCAGCAAAAAAACCATGATGAACTATGGATTTCATCCATAACCATAAAGACTTCATGTTTTCACTATGTAGAAGGTTGGATGTATATTAATACAGCATGCTTAATGGGGGGAGGGTGTGCTTTATAAAAAAAATTCTGATTGTGTTTCCACTGTATAAAAATGGAGTGGATTACTGTTTGCATCGTCAGCTGAATAGAAAAGAGTTTCTTCTGAGTGTTTAAATAGCAAGATCAAATGAAAGACAGGGTCCAGATCAGGTTTCTAAATCTGACTGGATAATTGGAGGTGTCCCATCCAACACCTCACAGAGGACAGAGCATAAGTATTCCAAAACTTCAAGGTAAGTTTTGTTTTTGGGGGGCTTTTTTTTTTTTTTTTTTTTTTTTAATAGGACTGCAGTTATTATTTAGGTAAAGCAGTCATTTATAACTTTCATAATGTAAAGAGCCAATTCCCTTGGAGTTAGGCTGAAGCCTCTAGCCTTTGTTATAGTCTACTTGCCACACCCACTTTCCATAGCATGTGTCTTACACTGCTATTGAGGGTCCTCGTGGTGAGAATTACTCTGCACCAAACAATGCCTGGCCCTAGACAGCACTATTCTACAGAAAGTTAAATTTGGAAATTTGTATTTGCTGGTTGCTCTTTGAAGAACAATTCCTCAAATCAGATCCTCAGATCAGTTCTGTTCAGTGCTGTGGTGACATTTGCAGTGCTGCTTCTGAAGGTGTATGGTGAGTCACGGGGAGAGATAATCTCTCTAAACCAGCAGGTTAAGTAAAACAAGTAGGGAAAACTAATCTACTGATCCAGTGTGGGGCTACAAGGTCCAAAAGTACACATTTTTTAGCGGTGGTTTAACGTCAGATAATTTGTTTAAGTTTCAAACAGAGTTTGTTGGGGGTTTTTTTTGTGGGTTTTTTTTTTTTGTTGTTGTTGTTTTTTTTTTTTTAATTAGATAAGACCATTGTACAGCTGCATTTTAAGAAAATGTTGTGGAGGGTCAGGCCGGTTTGTTAAACTGCCTCTTAGGTGTATATAAAGTAAACCATTTCTACCTGCTGTGAGCTATGCTGCAGAAATCCCAGACCAGTTAGAGGGCTTCCTAGCACAGAGAGCACTCAGGTTCTTCTCATCCTGTGCAAAGACCATTGCCAATCCCTGAATTACTGCATACTGCAGCTTGGTATGTCCACAGACCCCCTTACCAGAAATGCTGGCACCTGAAGCACCAGGTGCAGCCAGGCTACCTTCCGCATGTCTTTCTTTCCAAGGGACTTTCTGGAGTTTTTAAAATTAGGAAAAGTTTAATGAGTTAAACCTCTACTGAGGCAAGTTTTATCTCACTGCAGAGGATATTCCTTCTTTATTTCCCTTTCTTTGTCTCATATTCATATCTGTCCTGCGAGTGTAAAGGATTCTGCTGTTTATCTTCACATGGAAATAGCAGTTCATGGGAAGTGTTCCCATAGTTTGGAAAGCAGCTGGCTGGCGTCCATTCTGTGAAGATGAGTAAAGATTATTCAGGAAACAGTAAAACTTTACTTCTGTAGCTGACACCTTATTTAAACATTTTAGGGTTTGAATGCATTCATGGTCAATTTATGGCATCAAAAAGAGAAGATGTGCAAGCCAGTTTCCTCCCAGATGCCCTGTTTTTGTTGTGCTGCCAGACACAAAGTCAAAGGTTTTGTTCTGTCCATAACCTAAAGAAGTGTCTGGGACCCCTTATTTAACCTCATTAGTGGAAGTGGTGTTTCTGTTTTTGTTTAATAAATATGACGATTGAATTGTAGAAGATAAGATCTCAGCTCAGGAATCTTAGTAGCCTGTTGGTTTTTCCCTTTTACACAGCTCATTTTATAATGAATAATGAATAATGAATAATGAATAATGAATAATGAATAATGAATAATTTCTCCCTCCCACTCCTCAAAAAATTAAGTCTACTTTAGTCATCAAGTCTGCTCTTTTAAAGGCAAAGACGACTAACACTTTGACAGACTCTTCTCTAGTAATAAGCATCCCTTTCTCTTCTCCCGCGTTGATATATTTTCAGGTATTTCTAAA
The DNA here is from genome assembly GCF_000690535.1 of Cariama cristata. Lineage (NCBI taxonomy): Eukaryota > Metazoa > Chordata > Aves > Cariamiformes > Cariamidae > Cariama > Cariama cristata. Next base: position 22,085 of record NW_009601003.1, read on the forward strand.
TAGACATTACATGGGAAAGAAGCAGGGAGGAATTAAAACTACATGTGAATACTTAACCAAAATTCAGACTTCACAGTTGCAATGTATTCTGTTGTAGTAAGTCTCCTGAATTATATTTTATATCTCTATTAATAGTAACATCCCCAAAAGGCTTGCTTGAGTGGACACCATTCAAAGATAACTTAGGAAGATAAATTTTTGCTCTGCTCTGTTTCAGACTGAAGCTGAGGGTACATCTGAAAGATTAATTTCAAAGTAATAACTTATTCAGTAGAACAAGCCTAGCACTTTCACAGGTACCTTACAGACTTAGAGATCCAATTTACTGGATTTCAGTGGCAGTGGATGTCTACTTTTAGCCTTATAGGTAGGCTTACAAAAGTCTTTCGAAGATTGAAACATGAACATAAAATTTTCTCTCATGTAAGAATCACCTGAGATCTAATAGAGGAGAAAAGAACAAAGATCAAAATGCGATCCTTAATTTACCTAGTTAGAGCTGCCTCACTCTAGAGGTGCCCATGTTTTTCCAGTTCAGTGATTCTATTTTTCTTGTGAATACTTAATTTAGCCAAAATACACCTAAAAAGCAAAATGAAATTCTGACAATAACATGTTTTATGTTAATTTACGTAACCTCAGTGTCAATGCTTAGACAGACATATTGACATAATACAGATTTAGACACATATTTAAGTAGATATAAACCCATGCTACCATGTTTCTATTCCCATCCTATGCTAATATGAGGTATGGAAATGTGCTATTGTGCATTGCTATTGTACTTTCCTTTGGCTATTCATTTATAAGTCAGCTCTTAACAACTGTTTGCACAAATTGTGCCGAGGTCAATAATAGATGAGGTAATATATCTTCTGAAACTCCCGGTCCAGCAAAGGTCTCCTTCAGAAGACATGTAATGTCTTGACACCCCCAGTTACACACCATTTTGGACTACCCACCCCATTCACTCAAGATATGGGAAAATAAAATTTGATACATTCCTGCACTATCCAGTTGTGAAGAGTACAGTGAGGCTGTAGTCTGGCTCACTAAAGTGTGTTGGTGTCGTCTACCAAAAAAGAGAAAATCTAATTTTGTAGCTAAATCCATTCCCGGAGAATAATTTGTTGGTTTCATTAGGTGTAGTGGGGATTTATTTAGCTGGCTATTTTTTTTTTTTTTTTCCAGTGGGGAAAATAATATATACAGCATTCAAGATTTTTGCAAAGCTTCATTTACATTAATAATAACAAGATATTTTGAAATGCTTGCTTTATGACTTTCTTTCTCCATTTTTCCATCTGATAGACATTGTCAGAACAAAATATAAAAGCTCCTGGGGGTACACAATTCACTTTCTATAACAGTTTTCATCCTTGAGTTTTTACATTTATCTTTTCCTTTCCAACCACACATGATTTACCAGTGATTTGTTTCAAAGTCCATTAAGACAACTGTGAAGTTGGGCCTTTATTTGGTATGCATTCTGTTCAACAGGGGTAGTCTAACTGTATTTATTGTTGGCAAAATTACTAAAAAGCATTGGTATGTCAGATAAAAATAAATAAATAGCTTCATTCCATGTAGTAAGTATTAGAAAGAGGTCCAAACTCTGGTACCGGCTGGCACAACCCAAAGAATCTTTACTGCTGTTCAAAATCTAGTTGTCAGTCACAGCCTGGTTTGTCATTTCCTTAGTCTGTGGACTCTGATGGTGCTTTGCTTCATCTCTTAAATCATTTTATGCCCTCTTGTTGGTTTGCTCATGGCTACCAATACACAGTCATCTCTGCGCTTGATCTCCCTTCTTAACAACAACTTGAGGGAGTGCTTGCAGAAATAAGGGGCCATTAGGGAGACCAAGGCAGCAAATCTAGTATTGAGGATACTGCCATCTTTCATCACTGACCAACACCAGAAAAGCTCTGCCAGTCTTGGTGGGGTTCGGTTCTAGCAGTTTCATACATAGAGTTTGCATATATGAATGACAGTGCGAATCCTTCTTAAAATTGTTTTTGTAAAGCACTAATTCATTAACATCCAGACATGAAAGCACAAACGTAGCTGAAGCATTTGGAGGAACATGATCTCCTTAACAGTTGAAAAGATGGTAAGGGAAAAGCTTTTCGTTGTGTATTCAAATTGTTCTGCAAACTACAGGATGAATTATGTTGAGTTTCATGGTGCTTTGTGCCAGACTATCAGGTTTAAGTATGGCATGCAATACGTCTATTTGTCTGTACCTTTATATTGTATTGCAGCTATGATATTCATTAATAATTTAGGTTAAATTACTATTTCTTTTAAATATATATATTCACAAATTGTTAACAGGAATGTTGGGAGCTTGATTGTAAACATAGACACATCTGTTGGCTGTTGCTTTTTTTTTTTAACCTTATCTTAGTTCTCAGAGAGTACAACATTGTTTATAAACATGCACATATGTATTTATACAACCAGAAATGCTTTGTAGAAAATTCTGAGATCTGCAAGTGCTAAGCATGACCTGCTTGATCTGCTAAGTAAAAAATAAATAGTATCCTCTAGGTATAAACCCAGACTGCAAAGTTCTACAGTCTTTTTCGGGACTGAAAAGCAAAAAAACTGAAATTCAGAGATACAGGAAAAGAAGGTTAGAATAGAAACCACTATATGACCTTTGTAACATGTTATTATAGCATGTCAGAGTAGGCATATGCATCTATGTAAACAGGATGTTAATCATTTAGACTGTGAGTTGGAGTATCAAGGAGAGACATTAGTAAAGACTTCTCATTTCTTGATGTTTTAAATAGCCTGCTGCCCACTCAGAGAACTGTCTTTATAAAGAGCAGAGAAAAAAATATTTTCACTAATGCATTGTATCAGCTACTTTGCAGAGTCCTCCGTTGACATTCAGGTGATGAGTGAAACTATCAATCATGCAAATAACAAGGAAGAACATTTCTGTTCCATGTCATTATGCTGATCATTTCGTAAATGTGCAATGTGGTATTGCCTGTCAAATTTTACATACTTAGCTTTAGAAAACTTCAGAGAGAGTGGTTAATATGCAAAATGTTTACATAAATTTTCAGTATTTTAAGATCAGAAGGCTCTGGATTGTTTGTCCTCAATTTTAAATTTGATAATCAAGTAGTGCCTGGATTTAAGTGTAAATGCTGCAGTTTTTCAGCATGAACAACCTATCTGACTAAGGCAAAGCAGTGACTGAGTTTTAATATTTCATAGTCTCATTTAAAATAAAATAAACCATTGCAAAAACACTGCACAAATTAAACAAATTAAACTGGCATAAGCCAGTTTAAGCAAAATAATTTAAGTATAATTTTGTTTGCAGTCTCAAATGTTAATAAGATTAGAGCTTAAATAGAAAAAAAGATATTTAGAACTTCACACTGCGTTCTTCAAAAAAACTCAGTAAGTACCTAATTTCAATTTAACTTTCTCTGGATTTTGTGCAGCAGCTTTCTTTTATTCCTCATGCGTCTCTGCCTCTTCCAGTCACATATCACATGCTCTGCAATTCCTCCTGTTTCCATTTCATCCTTCAAAGAACTGCTCAGTCTAAGTACATTGAGAACACTACAACACGTCCCAAAACCATAAAGTTAACCCATAAGTGTTTCATGACACACTGCATAAACTCAGGGAAACAGTTCTTGCATAACCTTGTCAATCAATACACACCTCCTAGCAGCTGCCGCTGCTCTGAAATTATGACAAAGGATACCTTCCTGCATCTACTAGTGACATACTGCAATGAAGGGGTTATTTACCATCATTTGTGTACTCTAATGCCATTTTTCTCCCCATTGCTCTCTTCTTATGCATGTACTGTGTTTCATGCACAGCTAACAAGATAAAAAACTTTGGATGAAATTTTCTTATCAAAACCACCAGAGTCTGGACTATATGTGCTTGGGTATCTAAAACCCCTTGTCTTCCAAGGCAATGAAATAGTTAGGATCTTTAACAGATGAAAAATAGATTCCAGCACTTCTTTGCTATTTCATTGCTATAAGGGTCAGCTGCAATCATGCTCCTTAATTTATTTTTCATTTGCATTCTGTTGAATAAACCCTGCAGGTTTACAGTTCTGTGGCTTATTGTGTGTATATATGTATGCGTGCATTATTCAGAACCTAAAACCATATGGAGAATTCTGCTTTCTTAGCTCTTTTTTTTTTCTTTTTTTTTTCTTTTTTTTTTTTTTTCTTTTATACCAGGAAGTAGTAAAATATTTTGAGATGCTATTAAGTCTTTAAGTTACAAAATCTAGATTCCACCTTAAAAATGTTCCATACTGTATGTTGCATAGCCTGGGGTGCTGACTAGCTGCCAAATATCTATCAGAGAGTGATTTATGATATATGATATGTTCCTCAGCCCAAGTGGAGACTGTTTAGTTGAAACATGAGAAAGGAGAGGCCTTGTGCTCTCAAAACCATGATGACAAGTTTCTGTTTGGCTTTCTGAGGGAACATACAGTACAAAACGTGCCATATTTTACAACACTAAAACTTGTGTAAGGAACAAAAGTAAATTATCTTAACCCCTGGTTTCATTAGTTTGTCCTTTTTATTTTTTTTTTCTTTCTATTTTTTGGTGAAGTCTGCTTCTTAGTGTAAAAAAAACCCCAACTTTTTCTTTTGGTGTTTGCACGATCTGTGAAATAGAATTGCAGCAGCTCGATTCTGAAAATTAGAATATTTTCAATAACTCATAGCTGTGTGAACATATTTTTAAAATGAGATTTCAAACCCACAATTTAAATTTTGCTTCTACTTTCTTTTCAACTAACTCTAACTAAAGCCTGGATTATGATTTCTGATGCTTTTTGTTCTGAAAATAATTTTTCCCTGCAGCTGTGAAGTACCTCTCCCATGCAGTTTTTGGGATCCACACTTTAACATGCTTGGGTAGAACAATATGGTCAGTGACCTCTAGGATCTTGAACAAGAAAATTCCTCAAGGTCTTGTGACTAGTCATGGACAGTTACAGACAAGGGGGAGAAAAAAAAAAGCTGCCTGTTTAATCTAGCTGATATATCTGTTTTAGGTGATAGACATTGAGTCACCACGGTACCTAAGTGCTAAAATACAGCATAGAACAGAAACAAACCCAAACTCTCATTACCTAAGTAGGCTGGTTTTGTTTCCTCATATTGTCTTTCCTTGCATGTCTTCTCTCTGCATTTGTTATTTTCCAGGTTTTGCTGTGGGAGAATGGCTGATATAAAAGGCTGTCTTTACACAGGGCAGTGAAAATGATCAGCCTAGAGGATGTTCTCATCTCCAGTAAAGCCTTTCACAGCTGCACGGTAAGTATGTGTCATCTTCAGCATTTTATATCTATGGTATGTTGAAAGCCTGAGTGCAGACAGAAGATGCAGCAAGTACATATTATGGAAACACATAACCTCTGCTTACAAAACCCTGCAGCTCCTCACTATCTGAAAAAAACTTTAAGGACTCTAAGCACAGAACAAAACAAACACTTTTACTGCCTTTCTACAAATGAACAATTATGGCAAAGGCCATATCTAGACTGGTGAATCTAGGAGTGCTTCCCAGGTCTACTATGACATTGTTCCAGCTCCATATTCAAGTGAAGACCCAGAACCAGGGTAGCACTATTCTGTGCCTGGATTTCTGCTGAAAGGTATAGGCTCAATAGAGCCAGGGAGTACTTTGGCCACGTCCCCAGCCCTGGCAGCTGGGAGCACAGGACTGTGGCATCTGTAACAGTACCCATCCTCCACTCAGTCCAGATACAGCCAGGAAGACAAAGTAATATACCCTATGATGTAACAGGAAACTGTTAGCAGAAAAAGAAGCTTGTTTTTCCTCTTCTGAGTTCTTTTAAGCTTCTTAAACACAGGACCTTGTTTCTATAAGATTAATTGAGGACATAGATAATTTCCACATATGTGATTAGCACAGTTATTTGGAGAAGCTGCAAATCATAATGTGGACTTGAGAGGTCCCTTTGGCTTCAGTTCATTGAGGCTGTCGGGATGAAAGATCAGGCTTTTATGTTGGAAGTGCAGAGAGCAGAGGCTGTAGAGAATGAGTATGCACTCCTCTCAGAACGTTAAGACAGAGAAGAAACTGCTGAGGGAGCTGGCTAAATAAACTGTGACACAGATATGTTTCTGTTTACACAGATTATTATTCTTGCTCAGTCAGAATTAAATCTCTGGGAAGTGAATTTGACTAGCTGTCAATAGCAGAAAAAAAAAGAAATCAGCACTGGCTATTGAGGTTGACTATCCTTTCAGTTCCTGGGTCAATATGCTATTGATAGATGTCTTTGGATTCAGTTATTGGTCCATTTCAGGTATGTTTAAGTCAACAACTCAGGAAAGTCCCACTTTGAAGGCTTCTTGAAAGCCCTGCTTTTTCTCATGCTCCCCACAAGTCCAGGCATAGCAAGCTGTTGTGGAGTAATGCAGCTGATTATTTTGGGAAAAGACACTATGTACATGCTAGAAGGTAAGCAATTGTTAGTTTGGGAATGGAGATACTCCATCACTCAGAACTGTGCAGCTAGGTGACTTCAGTGCATATGTCTTCCAAAACTGATACCTAGTCTGACAGTTTCTTACCTTAAATTGAATCTTGAGGTATTCTAAAATACATCTTTAGGGACCTGTGGCTTTTTAAAGTCCTGCCTCAAATGTTAACTTGGTTGTTGTCACATATTGCACTTTCATCCCATCTGAGAAAACAAATAGTGCCTTGGGACTGAGCACACTTACAGCAATACCTGTGATATGTAAGGAGGCATAGAATGGTGCAAGGAAAATAAGCAGAAACTTTCCCTCTTAAGAATGAATTGACAGAGAGAGACATAAGCTTATGAATAGACTAATTCTCTATCCTGTGATCAGTGTGAACTTTTAGTTGTGTTCTGCATTAATCCGCCTTCCTATGTGGATTTATAGTTAATACAGAATAGTAATACTACACAAACCACTGCTTAAGCCGTTGCTAGGATCTCATCTGTCCTAAAGTCCTTACTTTCTTCTGTCCACACAGGCACAACTACCACCATTTTGTGTAAAGCGACCCAGCTTCTTCTGCCACAGTGATCCAAATGTGCCCCAGCTGGTCTTTATCTGGAAGATACAAGAGCAGGTTAACAGCAGAGTAAGGAGTACTGTGTAGAAAATGAATAAAGAGCTACTAAGATTCACGGCAGGCTATTCTGGTTGCCTTCCCACTGTATCTCACAGTCTTACATCAATATTTGATGTTCTGAAATAAGGATGCTTTGTAATCAGAGTAGAAATTTGCCTATGGAATGCTAACTACTGGCTATTTTAGATGACTTTTTGCAAAAAAAGACAAAAAAAGAAAATGAGTATTCAGGCCTCTCAGCCTGGGGAATGCTGGTATTATCTGTTACTTTAGAGACAATATGGAAAAGATCTAGTTTTGTTTAAGAGAATATTGCAAGTTGTCTGATATCTGCTTTCCAGAACTGTTAGAATATGAAAAGTGTTGAAGGTTATGGGTTCACCAGCAACTTTTCCTCACTTGGGAATAATCTGTTGCTGTTTTAGAGTATAAACAATCCTATTAATGTTAAAATAATTGTTCAAGACATTTTCTTATGGTTAGATATTCAGTATAAGTGCTGAGACTTGCAACTTGGCTAGCGGCTGCAGCAAACAAACATCCTGTCAAAGTGCCTGGCACTCTATGTTCCTGCATGATTGGCAGGAAACAGGGTGTTTGGGAAAAGGGAAGATGGACATTACAAAAATTATAAACTTCTTTTCCCAAAACAATAGCGTGATACAAAACCAAAGGAGCCTTTTATTAAAATATTTGCTGTTAGATTAATGTGTTGCACAGTAAGTGGGGGAGGGACGGCAAGAGGGTGTGATTGCTTAATACATAATTGAGGCTTGATATAACTGATGCATTATAAACATATCTGTTTTTATGGCAGGCTGCGCATCAGCTGCACTTCAGTATGCATGGAACTGAAACCACCCACCTGTATGTGCCCAGCCCGTTGGTGTTCACTTCTAGTACACTGTATTGGCATTAGTTGCTATATTAGCTTGATCTGACTAGATCTGTCTTCACCATCACTGGGCAGTGCAGATATCCTTCTGCTTATCTGGTCTGTTACGGCTCAAGCTGCAAGGCAGACCAGGTGTTTTTGTCCCACTAGTACTATCCTAGCATTGTGCAGAAGGTTGACTTTAGTATCTGTGGGGCATTGTATGCAAGTCCAGCTGGCCAAAACTGCAGTGTGGGTGTGCTGAGAAAGCATGTTCCCCATCTGCCTGGGCAATGTCTCCTCCCCAGTCACTCTCCAAAACTGTTAGTGCTGTGCTGAGTTCTGGAAGGTCCTAAGATGGAGGAGAGCAAGGGAGCTCTTCATGTCACTGCAATCGTCCAACCTGAAAGCCTTCTGGCTGTCTCTGATGCTTTCCTCCTGAAAAGCAGTCTGAAGCAATTTATGAGTTTTACATATCTATAGAGGCAACCAGATAACTAATTCAGCTATCCATACAGCAGCCAAGCAGGTAAGGCATGTCAGGAGGGGATTGCTGAATCAGACTGTATTTGAAAGACAGTCAAAACTGGGAAGTGTAACTGGCGTTTTTTCTTATCTCTTCCCAGTAGGCACATCTAGAAATATACCTGCTTGTCTGTGAGACCCAAAAGCATCTTCTGAAACCACTGAGATAAATTGCAGCTAGATATAAAAAAAAGGGGATGCAAACCATGCAAATGTTGACCGAAAGTGTGGTGGTGAAGGTGTGAATCAGCTACCTTGTCTCTGAAGGAGCTCTGCACAGGATGTGGGAAAATCTGCAGAACTTGGTTTTCTGTTCTGTTTCATCCTGAATACATTGACTGTCAGTGGAATAAAAGAAATAATGTTATGGCTTCTGGATCTGGTTGCTATAAACATATTGACACTGTCCCGCATGACATCCTTGACCGTAAATTGGAGAGACAGGGATTTGATGGATGGATCACTCAGTGGACAGGGAACTGGCTGAATGGTTGCACTCAAAAGAGTTGCAGTCAATGGCTCGATGTCCAAGTGGAGACAGGTGATGAGTGGCCTTCCTCAGGGGTTGGTATTGGGACCAGCGCTGTTTGACATCTTTGTCAGTGACATGGACAGTGGGATTGAGTGCACCCTCAGCAAGTTTGCTGACAACACCAAGCTGTGTGGTGCAGTTAACACGCTGGAGGGAAGGGATGCCATCCAGAGGGACCTTGATAGGCTTGAGAGATGGGCCTGTGCAAACCTTATGAAGTTCAACAAGGCCAAGTGCAAGGTCCTGCTCATAGGTCGGGGCAATCGCAAGCACAAACACAGACTGGGTGGAGAATGGATTCAGAACAGCCCTGAGGAGAAAGATGTTGGTTAACGAGAAGCTCAACATGACCTGGCAATGCATGCTTGCAGCCCAGAAAGCCAACTGTGCTCTGGGCTGTATCAAAAGCAGCATGACCAGCAGGTCAAGGGAGGTGATTCTGCCCCTATACTCCGCTCTGGTGAGACCGCCTCTGCAGTATTGACTTCAGCTCTGGGGACCCCAATACAAGAGGGACATGGACCTTTTGAAACGGGTCCAGAGGAGGGCCACGAAGATGATCAGAGGGCTGGAGCACCTCTCCTGTGTAGACAGGCTGAGAGAGTCGGGGTTGTTCACCCTGGCAAAGGGGTGCCTCTTTCAGGGGTTGAATGGCAGTGCCGTATTGATCTCATTCATTGATGTTGTGGATGCCCCATCCCTGGAAGTGTTCAAGACCAGGTTGGGTGGGGCTTGGGGAAACCTGGTCTGGTGGAAGGTGTCCCTGCCCATGGCAGGGGGGGTGGAACTAGGTGGTCTGTAAGATCCCTTCCAACCAAACCATTCTATGATTCTATGATTCTATGGTATAGATTAAGAAATGGAAAAGAGCTTCCAATAACCTTGGGAAGAGAAAAAAGATACTAGTAAATTTGTCATTATTTTTTCAATTGTGAAAGAGTTTCTGTTGCTGTGAAACGCTCTTGAACTTTTATAATGTTAGCCTTGAGTTGGTGTGCAATACCACCTGGCACATTTGAGCAGCAGTTGCTTAATATCAGCAGTGGTTCCAGCAAGGAGCATAATCAATTTTGGCAGCAAATTTGAATAACAATGAGAAAGCTGAGTTTCTGTTCATTAGTTAAAAATGAGAACTTTTGTGTTGCCTTACAGTGATAGACCCAATGGAAAGCAGAACTTGTGCTGGTGTAGATTTGTGCTGTTTTTTCACTGGGATGGAGTTACTTTTTTTCATAGTAGCTAGTATGGGGCTAGGGCTATGTTTTAGACTTCTGCTGAAAATAGTGTTGAAAATGCAGAGACACTTTCATTGTTGCTGAGCAGGGCTTACACAGAGCCAAAGCCTTTTCTGCCTCACCCCACCCCACCAGCCAGTAGGCTGGGGGTGCACCAGAAGCTGAGAGAGGACAGAACTGGGAGAGCTGACCCCAACTGACCAAAGGTATATTCCATACCATACAGTGTCATGCTTAGCATATAAATCTGGGAGAAGAAGAAAGGGGGGGAAGTTTGGAGTGATGGCGTTTGTCTTCCCAAGTAACCGTTACACGTGATGGAGCCCTGCTTTCCTGGAGACGGCTGAACACCTGCGTGCCGATGGAAAGTAGTGAATTAATTCCTTGTTTTGTTTTGCTTGTATGTGCTGCTTTTGCTTTACTTATTAAAATGTCTTTACCTCAACCCATGAGTTTTCTCACTTTTTCCCTTCCAATTCTCTCCCCATCCCACTGGCAGGGAGTGAGCAAGTGGCTGTGTGATGCTCAGTTGCTGGCTGGGGTTAAACCACAACAAGATTGGGGATTTCTCTGTAGTTACATGCTTTTCAACTACTGAAGATCGGCCATACAAGAACTATTATGCTGCAAAAATGACATGGATAAGTTGAAAGGTGTCGAAGAAAATGCTGAGGGTAGCCAACAGCTTGAGCTTTATGCAAACTGCTGGAACACATCACCCCCTTGGACATTAGCATACTGCCATAATATGGTACAACTTGGAAAAAAATGTCTAACACGTGCTGTGTCTGCAGTGCCTTTCTTTCCTGCACAGATGAGGTCTCTACGTGTCCATGAATCACTGTAGACATTTATTCCCACAATTGTAGGCAGATGCGTTGGGTGTCCTAGCATTACAGGGGATGATGAGAATCTAGTCGAACTCCAGTAAGGCTATTTCTCCTCTATAAGTAATGTCGTAATCTATAAATAATGGATATGCAGCTTGAGGCAAAGAAAACAGCCAGCCCCAACCAAACTGAGCCCTACGGCTGCATTAATACCAGCATGACAAGGATGATGAAGATCCCACAGGATGAAGGGATGGTGTCATTTTTATTCTGAAAAGTCAACATGGTAGTCCTTCCTCTAGCATTGTTACTCTTTTACTGCGAGTGGCTAGTAGATGTTTGGACAAGCATGACATATTGCAGATACAGCAGTAAGACTACCTCAATTTGTCTGAATGCTCTGCAGCCCACCACAAAGGTGTGGGCAGGTATGCCACACCCTTGAGCGTGGCAACATGCTGCTCTCTCAGTTCACACAAGTACGGTCACAGTAGCTTGGGAGATGCCTGCCAAGCTTGCTACCTAGAGGAGTAATTGGCAGTAGTGTAGTTGTAGGACTCAACTTGGTTAGGTCTGGCTGGAGCTTCTTTACATCATGCTGTGTATCCTTAGACTTAGTTTTTGCTCCAAATTCCAGCTTATGAATGTTTGTAATTAGTTTATTGCAAATAACAAATCTTTGAATTTACAGCCATTTTGGTTCATTTTGATCAAACATAGGTTTCCTACAAATGCTCTCCAGCCTTAATTTAAAATCTTGTCTATAGCCAAGAGATTCTCCTCCTGGTGAACTGATTGCGTATATGCTGAGTGAAAACAAAAAAAGAAAGAAAACCAACAACAAATTGTATGTGAAATTGGAACAAATATCAATGGGAAAACCTGCATGTAGTCATCGTTGATCATAGTGAAGAGATTTCTCTGTGAGTGGCATTTAATGTAATGATTTCACAAGTAGGTGGGGGCAACTCCATCAGTTTTTGGTGAGTTGACAGGCAAAGTACATTTATAATATCTAGAACTTGATCCTGCAAGTCTTATACTCACCAGAGTGAAAAACAGCCTGAGGCCATGCCATTGTTATATATAAAATAAAGGAGAAATAAAGATCAAAATAAACATTTTTGTCCCTCCTTTTTTTCAACTTTACCATGAGCAGAATATTTCTCAGTCTGATGAAGGGATGCTCATTCCTATCTGCTCTGAGACACAATCAGACGTATCCCTGAGGTTAAAAGTATAATAACAATAATAATAACAACAGTAATAGTAATAACAACAACAATGCACAAATCACTGGATAAAGAGATCATTAATTATGCAGCATGGTATGACAAAGCAATAATGTGAAGGTGACATAATAAAATACTTACACACTGCAACAACAGAACTAGAACACTCCAGTATCTTGCAATGGTGTCTTTTTGCTAGACTCTGCTCCTCCACTTAGTGCTTAAACGCAGGGACAAAGTAAAATTCAAAAGATCATCAGAACACCTGTGCATTGAGAGTTTTGCTGAATGCCCTTCTAGTGCACTGCTTGCACAAGAGCTGGCAGCTGGGCAGCACGTGGTGATTGTAGGTCTGTGATCCTGAGGAATCACCTAACCTTCACTGCTCTATTTCTGTCCTGGACTGAATATGGAAAAAAACAAATCAACAATTATTATACTTTCTTTTGAACCTAAGAGCATTTTAAAAGTATTTTCATCTAAAGGGAGAATAAATTGTTTGTGCCTAACTGAGAATAGCCATCTCCAAGGATTAGAGTTGTCCTGGGCCAACTGTGGTATGCAATGCTGAGAAGGAAGATAATGGGAAAGAAAGAGAGGGAAAAGGAACAGAAGGAAAGGGAAACAAAGATGTGACATAGACATAGAGGAAGATAGCGGAATTTGGTCAGGACACCCAGATTAGTAATCTTGGTAAAAAGTTTCTCAAAGTCTTAAATGGGAAATAGTCAGAGTTTTACATTTCATATTCAAGATGAGAGGTGAAAGTTATTATTCAATTCTGGTAATCAACATATGATGTAATGAGGCATACTGCAGGGTATCCACTGCCCTATAAAGTGATTTCTTGTGCAGGATCAATGCAGTAAAGATGCATGTTAACTGAGGCTGCATTGTGTTGGCATTATTTTATGGCAAATTCTTCCTTTACAAATTGACAAAAAGACTGATTTACTCGTAGAGTTTAATTCTACTCCGATTAGTGATCACTTCATCACTTGAAATGTTAGAGCAGGGGGAAATTAGAAGGGAGGGAACCAGTTTCCTATTTGTCTTTAAAATAAAAGGCATTGGACACCTGGCACCCTATAAATACTGTGACACTGTATGACAGCAAACACGGGCACAATGCAGTGCTTATTCTCGGTTGGAATCCATCTGTACACTACAGTAGTAAGACAAAAGAGGATTGTTAGCACTTAAAGGCACCTTGACGCAGTCATACCACTTGACTGTTTTATTAATTGCCCCATCTGTTAAGTGAGAACTTTCTGACATAGGTTTGTACGCACTCTTAAACCCCTTGGTCTGCTTCCTATTGGTTCCACATGTGTTTGTATTTGTTCTCAGTAGGCAGAGATTCCAGAGAGAAAATGAACCGCTGCAGATCGATTGCAGTATCAGTCATGCAGAAGACACGGTAAAACATGCCACTTCAGTCTGGTTTGTTGTTAACCCTTTGAACACAGAAAAGTAGGGAGGAGAGATAGAGAGAAACCAGTTAGCCGCTAAAGATACTACGGGGAGAAATAGGATTGGTATCACGACTTTTGAATTACTCATCTCATTAGGGGCTCTCTGCCTTCTAATAATTCTTTGCAAATTACATTTCCACTGCTGCCTGTCTTAGAGCTATGTACTTTAGTATAGCCAAGCCAGACAGTATTAGGATGATGTGGAAGATTACACTGTTGTGCCAAGTATTCCTGTCCATTCTGCACCGCCTGGATAATTCTCTGACAAAATTACAGTCACAATAGCAGTGACTGAGGTCTATAGTGACAAAAGCCAGACCATTTAAAGGTAAGGCCGTGATTCACACCAGCAGAAGGCATAGTGTTGTTAACTGTTTGCAGAAGGTGTAGGCCCACTTCCCTGAATTTTCAGTTGGCATTTATGGTATTGCTTAGGATTATATTCTAAACCACAATTTTAAAAGGCATTAAGGGAGAACTTACAGTTTGAAGATGTGGACAGTAATTCAAGGCATTTCAGTTTATTGAGAAAGTGGGATTAAATCAGAAGATCAACTTTATCTGAACTCACAGGTAGAAAAGCAGTATTATTAATTGAAAAGCATTGGCAGTGTTGTACTTGGCCAGGGCTCCAAAAGCTTGGTGACAAATTTCTGAACTTTGAAGTGACTTCTGTGAATTGCACATGTGCATTCATACATTTATGCTTGAGGAAGGCAAGTAGGACCTGTTTTCTCCAAAATCCATAGCAGCATAAAAACCTATTGTTACAGTGCTACAATTGTGCTGAGTGCAAAGCTTGCTGAAGGCCACATTCAATACAAAGGTCCACATAATCCAGTCATTTTTCATAGAATCATCAAATCATTTAGGTTGGAAAAGACCTTTAAGATCACCAAGTCCAACTGTAAACCTAACACTGCCAAGTCTACCTCTAAACCATGTGCCTAAGCACGACATCTACACGTCTTTTAAATTTCTCCAGGGATGATGACTCCACCACTTCCCTGAGCAGCCTGTTCCAATACTTGAGAACCCTTTCAGTGAAGAAATTTTTCCTAATATCCAATCTAAACCTTCCCTGACACAACTTGAGGCCATTTCCTCTCATCCTACCACTTGTTACTTGGGAGAAGAGACCGACCCCCACCTGATTGCAACCTCCTTTCAGGTAGTTGTAGAGAGTGATAAGGTCTCCCCTCAGCCTTCTTTTCTCCAGGCTAAACAACTCCAGTTTCTCCAGCTGCTCCTCATAAGACTTGTGCTCTAGGCCCTTCACCAGCTTCATTTGCCCTTCTCTGGACTCGCTCCAGCAGCTCAATGTCTTCGCTGAAGTACGGGGCCCAAAACTGAACACAGTATTTGAGGTGTGGCCTCACCAGCGCAGAGTATGAAGGGACGATCCCTTCCCTAGTCCTGCTGGCCACACTACTTCTGATACAAGCCAGGATGCCATTGGCCTTCTTGGCCACCTGGGCACACTGCTGGCTCATATTCAACTGGCTGTCGACAAACACTCCCAAGTCCTTTTCCCCCAGGCAACTTTCGAGCCATTCTTCTCCAGGCCCATAGCATTGCATGAGATTGTTGTGACCGAAGTGCAGGACTCAGCACTTAAATGTGTTGAACCTCATACAGTTGGTCTCGGCCCATTGATCCAGCCTGTCCAAATCCCTCTGTACAGCCTTCCTGCCCTCAAGCAGATCAACACTCCAACCCAACTTGGTGTTGTCTGCAAACTTACTGAGAGTGCACTCAATCACCTTGTCCAGATCCTTGATAAAGATGTTAAACAGAACTGGCCCCAATACTGAGCCCTGGGGAACACCACTTGTGACCAGCCATCAACTGGATTTAATTCCATTCACCACAACTCCTTGGGCCTGGCCATCCAGCCAGTTTTTTACCCAGCAAAGAGTACACCTGTCCAACCCATGAGCAGCCAGTTTGTCTAGGAGAATGCTGTGGGAAACGGTGTCAAAGGCTTTGCAAAAGTCCAGGCAAATCGTACCATTTTTGCTACAATTAGATGTGAGGAGGATATTACAGCTGAAAAGCAACCACAAAGGATGAATGCATGAGTCATTTTGGCCCATAGCAATGATCAAGATTGTGCAAGTAAAAAGGAGGGAGCTTGTATTTCATGGGGCTCTTGCTCCATGCAGTCTCTGATCTCTCTCAAGTCACGAATAGGGAGTGGGGTGATCTGGTCAGTCTAATTCTCAGCAATGTGGTTTCCTTATACTGATGTAACTGAAACTGGCAATGGCGAGCCAGCCACTGAGTATCTGTTTAGTTACGCCATACATTAGCTGTATAACACCGGCCTTCTGAAAAAGCAGAACTGATGGAGGTAAACAGAGTTAAGTACTGGACAGCACAAACTCTGGTAGCACGTCCTTCAAACTAGCTGCTTGTCCGAGACTCTTCTGAGCTTCTTCCAATAAAAAGCTGATGATTGTGCTGGTTATGATTGTTAGGCCAGTTGCTGGATCATATGAAATGAGAATCCTCGTAGCAGAGATCAAGGCTGTGCAAGTAAGAAGGAGAGAGATTGCATTATATAGGATTCCATAAGAGATGGAATATCCCTTTGGTCAATTCTGGTCAGCTGTCCCAGCTGTGATCCCACCCAGTTCCTTGCCCACCCCCAGCCTGTTTGCTCTGGCTGCCTCTTCTTCATTGCTTCCCATCAGCTATTTATACACATGTAAAAGATCCTCCAGAGCACTTTTTTCTCCAGGCTGAGCTGTCTCAGCATCCCCTCATATGAGAAATGCTCTAGTTCATTAACCACCTTGGTGGTTCTTTGCTGCCCCCAATCCATTATGCCAATATCCCTCCTGTACTTGGGAGCCCAGCACAGCAGCAGACCCAGTACCCCAGATGTGTCTCACAAGGGCTGAGGAGAGGGAAAGGATCACCTCTCTTGACCTGCTAGCAATGCTCTTCTTAATATAGCCTAGGAGGCTGTTGGCTGCCTTTGTTGCAGGAGCAAATTGCTGCCTGATGGTCAGTTTGTTGTCCATAAGGACTCCTTCCTGACAGGCCTTCTCTCCAGTCTGTCAACCCTCAGTGTGTACTGGTCCCTGGACTTGTTCCTCTCCAGGTGAAGGACCTTGCACTTCCCTTTGGTCAGTTGCATGAAGTTCCTGTCTGCAGATTTCTCCAACCTGTCCAGGTTCCCCTGGATTGCAGCAAGACCCTCTGATGAATAAGCCTCTCCTCATCTGTCCTATCATCCAGGTCATTAATGAAGATGTCAAATGGTACTGGTCACGCTATCAACCCTTGGGTTCCACAACTGGTTACTGGCCTCCAGCTGGACTTTGTGTCACTCATCACAACTCTCCAGGACTGGCCATTCTGCCAGGTTTTAGTCTACCTCCCTATTCACTTATCTAGCCCATACTGCATCAACATGTCTATGAGGATGTTAAGAGAAAGATAACAGTGTCAAAAGCCTTACTGAAGTGGAAGTAAATGACTTCTACTGCTCTCTCCTCATCCTCCATGCCAGTCCCTTCATTGCAGAAGGCTGCTGCAAATTTGCTTTCATGAATCCATGTTGACTACTCCAGTTGACCTTATACTTTATGTGTTTGGAAATGGCTTCCAAGATTATACACTCCATCTCCTTTGTAGGGATTGATGTGAGGCTTTACTAGTGTGTTCTTCCCTAGATTCTCCTTGTGACTTTTCCTAAAGAAAAGAGGGACATTTGCTCTCTGTCAGTCACCAGGAGCCTCCTCGGCTCATCATAGTCTTTCCAAGATAACCGAGAGTGGCCTTGCAATGACATGGGCCAACTTCCTCAGCGCTTGTGGCTACATCTCACTAAGGTCCGTGAATATGTATAGGGCCAGTTTGTTTAAGTGCTCCCTAACCTGATCCTCTTCCATCAAGGCTACAACTACCTCTCTTTGCGCTTTACCACAGTCTCAGGGGTCTGGGGTTCCTGAAGACTAGTTTCACCAGTAAACACTGAGATCAAGGAGATGTTAAGTACCCTTACCTTTTTTTTGTCCTTTGTCATCAGCTCCCCTACCCCATTTAGCAGTTGGCCCACATTTTCCTCAGGCTTCCTTTTGCTGTTGATATCCCTTTAGACATTTCTCTGGCTGCCCTCCAAATTCAGAACTTCAGTCTGTTCTTAAAACTATCTAAGAAAAAACATTATTATGTTTTCTTAAAAACCTCTATTTAGAGATAAAGTAAACATGTAATGGTACTGTATAAGCAGAGGCTACTTTAGGGTTGGATCATACCAATTTTAACGCAGCTTTTAGATGCTATTTTAGTTTTATCAAGCTTAGAATGACTGTAACAAATGAATCAAAACTTCAAACTCACAGTTTATGGTGGCAACTGACCCTCTACAAGGACAGAATTACAAGACTGTCTTTAGATGGCTGATGATGTTCCAGTCATCTTTTTCTCTTTAAAAATATACATTTCTTGAAAAATCTCAGGGTTAACCAAGCATGAAAGTTTCCAGGTGTGCATGAAGGGTATGTGCATCTTTCTTACAGTGAACTATAGTAAGGAGATATGACAATTTCCTAGCTTTGGAGTTTTGAGTCAGATTTACTATGCTAACACAGTTATTTTGCACATGTTGAAATTTTTTGGCTTGATAACACATGCCTTAATGACTCAAGGGAGGTTCCACTGAAACTGATTCTTGCTCAATGTTGCTTTTCATAGACACTTTTCATAGAGGCTCCATTGTAACTGCAAATCATCTTAGTGTATGGTGCTTGTTGAGAGGTATCCAGAGTCTGTGATCTTTGGGTTTTGCCTTTTTTTAAACTAAGAGATCACATGGAACAGGGTTGTGAGGATCACATTTAGAACTGTATCTACTATTAATATTCTGCTTTTATTTTTAAAGCCTTGAAAGAACTTAACCAACAAATTATTAATATTTAATTTACTGGTATCTGTTAATTATTATTATTTTCTAAGCTATTACTGTAAAACTGAGGTTATTATTCATGAAAATTTAGGTAGAAGGATTTACTCTGTTCTTTTGCTGAGGAGGTGAAATAAAAACACAAATGCTTTTGTCACCACTAACCTACAAAGCAACCTTCAGTCTAACTCAGTTAAGAACAGCACACTATCCTCAAAAAGGAGATGTTTTTACAGAGAGAGGTAGTAAATAGATTTATACATGTAGTATGTTATAAAGTAGTAAGACTTAATACAGTGCTAAGTTGTGGGAAGTCACAAAAAGTAGCTGTAGGAGAGACAAGGAGTGTGTTTCTCCCACGTCCTGGTGTTCCTAGGTCAGTTTTTTTGCTGTGTGTCTTCATTCTGTGAAATCAGAGCGTTACAGACTTGCTGTAGGGGTGTGTTGATCATAAAATTCCTTAATAAATCCTTTATTTCTAGGAAAAGAGTTTTTGTGTAATCACTAATTTGACAGAACATTTAAAAATGAATTATAGTGAAGAGATAATGCCCATGGAATAGAATATTGCCACAGGTTAATGGCCTCCTGCTGGTTCATGAATGCAGAAATGTTTATTTTCCAAGCAGCAGGCACTGATCCTCTGGCAGTATTCTATTAAAATAACATTTTTTCTATTATATAAAATGACTAGTGCAGATTTAAACTTTTTATGTGATGGATGCTTGGTGCATTGGCGTGACAGACGCTTACTGTACCATGTTTGATCCAGTGCACTTAAACAGAGTGAAAGGCCTCTCTCTACATCCTAGATCAATTACTGACTTTGAACAGACCTTGTTGTTTGCTTGGGCTATATGAAGAGTACTTGTTTTGATGTTTCCATTCTCTTCTTCTATTCCATCTCTCAAAAAACTCCAGCAAAACTTAAACTTCTATCAGTTTGTAAGCATTTCCATAAAACAGTTCAGGCTCTTTTTGGAAAATACTGGGGAACAGGAAAGGAAAATAAGAAGTATACCCCCTATAAAGCAAACAAGGATGAATAAAATTACATGTTACTGGGATTACTTGAGGAGAAACATGGTTCCAACAGTCTGTGTGCAGCTTCGATTGTACTTTAGATCTTGCCTTCATTGTCGTTCCCAAAAGTGATCAGTACCAATTTAATAAGAGTCAAACCAGAGAACTGGTCTGTGCACTCTTCCCTTTTTTTCATGTGTACATGCCTGGGACTCAAGCATGGAGAGTAAGTGGTGAAGAACAAATGTGGTTTTCTGCAACAGTGAGCCTGATATAGGTAGGTGAATGTCTTCTAATATAGCTATATCACTGACTCCTTCTATCATCCTGAGCACTTAACTGCTCTGTCTCCCTGTTGGGAGTGTGGCTGTAGATCATTAAACATTTGTACGAGGCTTCAAGGTGCAAGAAAAAATATCATCAGTAAAAGTTTTTTGGGATACATTAGGAAAAACGAGCTGGGTAGCAGTTGTGGGAGAAGGAAGTCCTCCTAGAGGACTGGGTGCTGAACAAGGAAACAGATTATCTCAGTAGGTACCTTTTCAGAAAAAACACCATGAACATTTTTTTAATCTCACAGAACAGGAACTCGCAGTAAATGGCAGTGCTGTGAACTATATAACCTGACAAGGCAAGTGACAATTATGACATTTCAGAGTTAATGCGTTCTCCTTATACTTTTTAATGTCAACTGTTGAAGATGTTACAGAAACCCTTCCAGTAATAATGGGGTTAACCAGCACAGCAGCTGAGTATCCTGTTGGTTCTGAAACACCGTTCCTCCTTGTCACACTCCCTCACTCCTTTAAAAGACTTTTTGAGTCAGCTCAGCTTCTACCAGTTTCCTTTGAAAGGTATTTTTGAATAGCAGTATAAATTTTTTACCAAAATGTAGGCAATATGCTATGTCCATTGTTGAACACTCTATTCATCCTCCACTAAATTAATTAAAGAAATAATTAGTTTCTTTACTAGAAGAGGGAGAGAGTGCATAAGAAAGCAGGAAATGATCTTTACACATCAGTTTCTCCTAGGGAATAATTGAATGCCAAGACTGCTGACCAGGCTGCAGCTATAATGAGCTTTTATCAACTTTTCTACTAGTGTTACCACTATTTGTCTCCTAAGATCCCCTTCCTTCTTAGTATGGCAGTATTTCCAGGTGGATGACAGTGCAGTGAAGAGTGGTTTCTACTCAGCTAATAAATGTAGAAATAAGAAAATATTTTCCCATAAGCTTAGCAGCATTGTCTGGAAATATACCCTTTGTGCACAGCATGTCCAAATGTCTGCGAACAATGTGGAACTTGCATTCACATCACTCAAAGTTTAAGTATATATTAAACATTAGGAAGGAGCTGGGCCATTACTATGAGATCACAGTTCACTATTAGAGGTGTTGTAACACTGTTGATATTGGGTAACTGCATCTGTCTGATAATGTTATGGGACTAATGGCTTGGTGAGATCTTATGCCATTGTTACCCTGGTGCATTAGAATTGCTAAAGAGCTACTCCAGATTTAGGCTAGCAGAGGCAGGAGTATGACTGAATCCAGGCGTCTGGTGAGTCAAAACCTTAGTCTTCTCTTCCTGAATTTCGATGGAGCGCTCTTTATGGCCAGCAAGGTCAAAGGCAGGAGTTGAATTCTGTGGAGGGGTGAGGAAAAGCTGATTAATTCCTGAAAACATAACAGAGCTTATTGAAGAGTTATTCCAGTTTAAGATGTCTTGTGTTTTGTACTGTGGATTGCAGAGAAAAAAACTGTGCACCAAAATACCCTGGATATTATCCTGAATGTTCTCCCAGGAATACCTCTTTAATAGAGGTGAATGAGAAGGTAAGATAAGCCATGGGGACTGTGCAAGATACACAGGAGGAAGCGTATGAAGCAAAAAGAGGTGGCAGTATAAATGACTAAAAAACTTGAAGGTGGACCTCACAGCTAAGTGCATGTCTGCTAAGTCTTCCTGGGAAGATCTCACCCACATGTCTGGCACTTCCACAGCAGATAACCTAAGCTGACATGCACCTTGGCTGCATTACAGGAGTAATATTTTCAACAGGACAAACTGTTGTTGAACAGCAGCCCCGTGGAATTACTCAAGTTTTCCTTCAGCAGGCATGCATGTTTTCTTTTCCATAGCAAATGTTTTCTTTTTTTCTTCTTCTTTTTTTTTTTTTTTTTTTTTTTTGTGTGCATACTAAGACATTCTCAGTCCCCCTTCCACTGCTCAGACTTGCTAGGTTTGCTTCCATAGAGTGGTCACACATCATCCACTTCCAGTACTTTGATGGGAAGCAGACAATAGTTTTGACCAATTTCATGAAGCAGTTTTGTAAGCGTATAGGAAGTAGTTGTGGGAAAAAGTTACTGCTCTTGCTATCTTTGCCTTCTAGTTTTTTAACTTTAGTAAGAAAATGAGGCCTTCACACCTAATGATACAACTCTTGTAGGACCAGCCTCTCTTCATCCTGGCCTACAATAGACAGGAGCCTAGATATGAACAAGAGGAATTGCAATATGTTTGCACAATAGGATCTTTACTTAGAACAGCACCAAAATGATTCAATTGGATAAGCAATCATTCAGCTGCCCAACGTGCCTCTGGAAAAAATGCTTAGTGAAAAGGGTGGGATGATTTACACCAATATTTATCCTCTCAAAAAACTGTCAGTCAACAATGTTTTTCTCTCTTCTCCTGAGAAACAGGATTTGTTGGACTTCCTGAGCCAGTGGTATTTAAAATATAAACAAATTAAAACAAAAAAACAATAGGTATTTTTCTATGAAGAAGCATTCAATTTGTTTTTCATAAAAAAAGATGTTAAAAAAAGTCTCACTACAAATTTATGTTAAAAACATTCTTGTGTAGGGGAACATTTTTTTTTTCCCATCAACAGTCGGCTTCTGATTGGTCTACTTGGTCAGTCAGCTTGGTCAGCAAAAAAGCATAGATCTGGCTGCTCCATTCTGCTCTGATTTTTGTGACATTTCCTCCTTTTGATCAGTGTCGTAGCCTAGGAGTAGTCTAAAATTAGGGGACCTACAACTGTAGTAAGGTGATAATGTGCTAGGCAGATGATACGATTTGTCCTTATGTTAGTGCTGTCTGCAGCAGACAAGCCCTGGTGCAGGAGTGCAGAATTACATCTCTGAAACATGTTTCCCAGACGCAACCATTTGATAGTCAGCAGAGTAAAACAAATATAATACCCTACACTGAAAACTGCTAACAAAAGTCGCTACATAATCCCATGCTGTACCTACAAACATTATTATGCTCTCTTCCATCCAAACAACCTCAATTTCACAAACATTATTGAATGATGGAATATGCTTTTATTTTCATGTGTTAGAGAGTGTGACATACCTTGCCTGGGACTTTGTTCTGCTACTTGTTTATGATATTACCCCATAGTCATTAAAATGAGAATTGCCTGCTATTATCTGTTCTTCCACTGGGTCACAAGCATAAGCAGAGGGCCAAAAAACAAACTAGAGCTACCTATGTTCATGCTCTGGGCTGATGGCTGGAATTTTAACTTACAGAATTGAATCGAATCGATTTGGTTGGAAGAGAATTCTGGGATCATCGAGTCCAACCTTACCCCTAACACCAGCATGTCAACCAGATCATTGCAGGGATTGATTCATGGACTCTGGTGTGAGTAAAACCAAAGACCTTTATTGTTTACAAGTTTGTGCTTATATAGATTCACTAGCTGTCCATGCAGTCTAGTTTGTTCATGGATTGGTTAACCCCTGCTGTCCACCCACCGTGGCTAAGCTTTTAATTGGTGCTGTTAATCAAGACACGCGTCTTCTAGTTTCTGTCTCACATCTGTGCTTCAAAGCATTTTTATCTTCAGCTCCTTTTCTGCACTTGCTTCCTTACTTGGTTTCTCATTCTATTTCCTTCAAGGCTATGTTGAATTGTTCACGGTCACTCATAACACTCCCTGTGAATCCCACAGACCATGGCACTAAGTGCCACATTCAGTCTTTTCTTAAACACCTCCAGGGATGGTGACTCCACCACCTCCCCGGGTAGCCCATCCTAATGCCTAACGACCCCTTCTGTGAAGAAATGCCTCCTGATTTCCAGCCTGAACTTCCCCTTGTGCAGTTTCAGACTACGTCCTAGTGTCCTGTCACTAGTTGCCAGGGAGAAGAGGTCGACCCCCACCTTACTATCACATTAGGTAGTTGTAAAGAGTGATAAGTTCACTCCTGAGCCTCCTCTTTACCAGGCTAAACAACCCGAGTTCTCTCAGCCACTCCTCATAAGACTTGCCCTCAAGTCTCTTCACCACCTTCGCTGTCCTTCTCTGGACTCGCCCCAGTACCTCAATGTCTTTCTTGAAGTGCAGGGCCCAGAACTGGACACAGTACTCGAGATACAGCCTCACCAATGCCAGGTACAGGAGGGCAATCAGTTCCCTACTCCTGCTGGCCACAGTATTCCTGATACAAGCCAGGATGCCATTGGCCTTCTTGGCTACCTGGGCACACTGCTGGCTCATGTTCAGCTGGTTTTTGATCAGCACCCCTAGGTCTTCTTCTTCTAACCACTTTTCCTCCAGCCTGTAGCACTGCATGGGGTTTTTGTGGCTGAAGTGCAGGACCCAGGACTTGTTCTTGTTGAACCTCATGCCATTGGTCTTGGCCCATCTATCCAGTCTGTCCAGATCCCTCTGCAGAGCCTTCCTACCCTCCAGCAGATCGACACTCCCACTCATCTTGGTGTCATCTGCAAACTTACTGAGGGTGCCCTCAATCTCCACGTCCAAATCATCTATAAAGATGTTAAACAGCATCAGCCCTGAAACTGAGCCCTGGGGAACACTGCTAGTGACTGGCTGCTAGCTGGATTTAGCTCTATTGACCACAACTCCTTGGGCCTGGCCATCCAGCCAGTTTCTTACCTATCAAAGAGTCCACCCATCCAAGCCATGTGCAGCTGTGGGAGACCATGTCAAAGGCTTTATTGAAGTCTAGACAGACTATATCCACAGCCTTTCCCTCATCTACTAAGCAGGTCACTTTGTCATAGAAGGAGATCAGATTGGTCAAGCAGGACCTTCCTTTCATAAACCTATGTTGGCTGACCCTGATATCCTGATTATCCTGCTGTGTAATGGCACTCAGAATGATCTTTTCCATAACCTTGCCCAGAACTGAGGTCAGGCTGACAGGCTGTAGTTCACCAGATCATCCTTCCAACCCTTCTTGTAAATGGGCGGTACATTTGCTAGTTTCCAGTCAGCTGGAATTTCTCCGGTTAACGAGGACTGCTGGCAGATGATTGAGAATGGTTTGGCAAGTTCTTTTGCCAGTTCCCTCATTACTCTGGGGTGGATCCCACCAGGGCCCACAGACTTGTGAGTATCTAATTGGCACAGCAATCACTAACCGTCTCCTCCTGGATTATGGGGGCTTCACTCAGCAACCTGTCCCTAACTTCCAGCTCTGAGTGCTAGGTGTTCTGAGGACAACTGATCTTGATATTGAAGACTGAAGCAAGGAAGGTATTGAGTACCTCAGCCTTTTCCTCATCACCTGACACTACACTACCCTCTGCATTCAGAAAATGATGGAGACTCTCCTTGACCCTTCTTTTGCTGCCAATGTATTTATAGAAACTTTTTTTGTTATCTTCAACTGCAGCGGCCATATCAAGTTCTAATTGAGCCTTGGCCCTTCTAATCTTCTCCCTACATGGCCTCACAACATCCCTATAGTCCTCTCAAGTTACCTGACCCTCCTTCCAGAGACAATAGATTCTCTTTTTTTTTCCCTAATATCCAGCCTAAGTTCTCTGTTTAACCAGGCTAGTCTTTTTCCCTGACCACTTGTCTTTCTACACATTGAGACAGCCTGCTCCTGTCTCTATTAAAGAAAATCTCATGATGCATTCAGTTCTCTTTCTGGCAGGGAACTCAAACTCTTCAAACTTGTTGTAAAGCCTCAGTTCATGATGTAAAACGTCATTAGAAGCCCTTATTATGGCAGGGAGACAAACACATCTTGGTGTATAGTCCTGGGAGAAGCAGGAACCTTGCTCCAGATAGTAAGGACCCTGCCTCATATGTTTTTCCTATAGGTGGTCCAGTATTCCTCTTATTGCAAAGGGCAGGAGGTGTGTGAGCAGGGGCTGTTCTGTGCTGTCTGTCTTGTCTTCTCACTGATCTCCATTTCTGTTTCCTGAGTGAAGAGGCTCTGTCAGCGTGTATGTTTGTGTGGAGACTCAGTGCCAGACATCGGTGTGGGACCACAAGTCACAGGGGTGTGCACCAGGGTGTCAGCAACCCGACAGACTGGAGTGTCTGCAGGTTGTCTGGATGTGTATGTCAGTGCGTGCAATTGCTAGGAAACATCAAGTTAGACTAGTGGCAAGTAGGGTAAGGGGTTTGGGAGCCATGTATTGGAATGGCCTTAACTCTGGTCTGGGTACTGTTGAGACTAGAAGGTCTGGGAGCTGGCTACTGGAGCTGCCATGGGTCCAAACCAGCTACTGCTAAGTTCCATGAGTCTGGACCAACTACCACAGATACCTGTCTGTGTGTGTATGCGTGTGCATGAAGTAACTCAGAGACAACGAAGTCCAGAGCTACTGGACAGGTTACTGGAGGGATCCATATTGGATAAATTGATCCATATTGAATAAATACATATATATGTATATATTTTCCACTAACAGGTTTTCATCCTGATCAGCCAGAAGTGATGAGGATTTTAGTGCTGTCTGTGATTCTGTAAACGCTGTTTCTTCTGTCTGTGTGGCTGGCCGTGTGTACTTGTATACATGTATTTTGTGTACATGTGCATGTCTGCTTGATTCAGCAGGTCTGAATACATGCCAGTAAAACCTTCCATTATTTAGAACATGGACCTATGGACCTTGAAGTACCTTCCTCTCCATTTTACACTTGGGAAATCTGAGGTTGAAAAAAAAAGACACAATCCAATTCACCCAGCAGGCCAAAGGCAGACCATCTGTGGTTTTGATCTGCTACAAAAAGTGAAAGTCACCATTCAAAGGCAGTGAATAAAACAGAGCATCTCTGAGCTGAGGATACTGTAGGCAAAGAGGAGTGGACAGGAACAAAAGCCTCCCAGCTCAACTAGCAAGGTCTCTGTGAGAGGGAAGAGATTGTAAATGTCTTCCACACCTTCACCTCAGTGGATAGAAGTTAGTATTTTGAGAAATGTTCAAAAGGAAGACATTGCAAGTTTTATACTACTTGTCCCAAATCAAAGAATCAAAGAAACAAACAGAAACAGTACACTTCCCTTTAAGAGAGTGTCATACCTTAGGCTGGTAAGCTCTAACACATAAGTTGTAGTAACTACTATAATAACACACACCTTATCATGCCTTGTTCTTTAATTGTCTTTCACACTGGGTAGTTTTCCATTCTATCCTCTACCTTGCTTCAAACCACATAGTAAAGAAAGCATTTCTAGCACTTAGCTTTGAAGTCTTTAAGACAGACCACAGTGCAATTAAACTATTGTGCTGCTGGAGGTGGGTAACAGCTTGGCCTGTGGTTTTTCTTATACTTCACACTTGGATTGTGTCAAGAAACAGTGCCAAGTGGCATCATGTGTAGTCTGTAGATGGTGGCTAAATCAATCTTACTGTGGCTAGTCTGCAGATCGCAATTCCTTGCTTCAAGTACCTCAAAGAAAGCCAGAAGCAATGCAAAGACAGGATGCTTGGTTTGACTTCCTGTGTGGCTGACAAATCCTAGAGAGATTTGCACCCTGAGTTCCTTAGTTGGAGCGAAACTTGTCAGGACGTTGAGCATTTTGAACTGGCACACGTGAGGGCTGGTGGAGGAGACAGGAGATAAATCCTGAAGTGAACTCTTTTACTGTTACAGGAAAATACTGGGACTGTTTGGAGAATGCCCTGCTGAGCATCTCTGGATAGCTTTATTTTGTGTGAAAGGCACCTGGAAAATCTTCCTGACTCAGCTGAAGTATGAAAACAACTTGCCAAAACATCAACTCAAGCACAGCTAATTGCAATACTAGTTATTAAGTTGTTACTGGCTTAAGTAGCTCCTGGAACCATGGAGGAGCGAAGTGAATGTTTCTGGAAGTGTAAGACAGGGGAGGTGGATGCTGTGTTCCCTTTCTCTCACTACAAAGCAACAGTATTGTAACTCACAGCTTCAGAGCTCTGCATCTTTGCATTTGTGTGTGTGATGAGATTTTAAAAAATATATCTATATGACTGCATACAAAATAAGAATATATACACTTGCACACAAATATATATGTATATGCTGTTCTTGTGTCTGCATATGAACAAGATGTGATGAACAGCGTGAAGTCTTCTGTGTAATTGCTTGCAGTTCAGTAGGAATTGTTATGACATTATAATCCAATCACAACAAAATCAAGTTTGATT
The DNA here is from genome assembly GCF_000690535.1 of Cariama cristata. Taxonomy (NCBI): domain Eukaryota; kingdom Metazoa; phylum Chordata; class Aves; order Cariamiformes; family Cariamidae; genus Cariama; species Cariama cristata. The sequence continues at coordinate 50,301 of NW_009601003.1, forward strand.
TTTTCTGTCATCCAAGCCTGTCTTAATTTGACAGGGACCACTGGAAACAAGCACTCTTCTTGAAGGCAAACATGGCCCCTTCTAACTTCTGCATCAAAATCCTGTGACTTGAGGAAGGGGCACTAACCTGACAGTAGCACAGCAATATTCTACTGGTTATTTTTGAATGATTAATTGGCACTGGGATTTTATTGCCCCAGGTCTCATTCTATAACTTGGTGATGACAAAGATGAGTCACCACTGTATGGAAAAAATAAGGGAAAAAGTGGATAAGGCCCCTGGTTGTGAGAACTGTGCATACAGCCCCAGTCTTTTTCTGATGTTGGTTAGCTGGGTCTTTGACAAGCATCCAAGTCCTTCCCTGTACCTGTTTTGGAGCAAGTGAATTCCTTGTATCAGCCTAAGTGTGTTCTTGCAGTTGCTGGGATATATGTGTAAAAGTATGGATATTGAAAATAGCTCTACCTATATGGTGCACTCACATAAAAGGCTGACAAATCATGCTGCTCAATTAGAAGCAAACAGAAACTGAATGAAGATGACTTGTACCCTGATTAAATTTCTGTTGCTTACTATCAAGACAGGAGTTCTTGTGCTTCAAACAATCTCTACAGCTTTTTGGATGGTTAAAGGGACTGAGAACACTTCAAGGGTTCTTCAAAGGCAATTATGACCTTTCAAACCAATGGTTATCTTGGGAAAGACAAGTTAGAATCTTGAATAAAGAAAGAAATGATACAATTTCCCATGAAATGGAAACAGAGAAGCATGCTGCTGTGTAGAACTAAATGATAACATTGCTCCAGACTGGCAAACAGCTTTATTTTGTTTAAGTGCAGAGTCAGGGGAACAGAACTGCATTTATCAGTTTGTGAGTGCCTGTTCCCTGTGGTACTGTAGTATTTGACCAATTGCTGCTCAGAAAGGGTCTCAAGGCACTCTGTGATAGAATACCTTTTCAGACTGAAAACTTAGAGATTTGGGTAAGTGATGCATTCACTTCCACAGTATTTATATCAGTAAAGCCTCCAACAACTTCATACTGAGACTACAAACAAAGATTATTTGAAATTTTTTGAAATTATTTGAAATTATTATTTGAAAATGTTGTATAAAAATATATTTCAGTGTCCAGAATTTATTCACACACAAATATTCTTATTTTTATTTCTTTCTCCTGAAAAAATCCCCAAAGTTCTTTTGCTACTTTAACCTGGGCTGTTTTTACTATTTTTTCTCAATTTAAATAATTTGTTCTGGAATATTATAAATGCACATATAAATACACACGCAAACACATGCTTAATAATGAATTTACTTAGAAACCATATTTATTGTACTGTAGCTAAAATGGACTGCTTTGATATCACTTAGATGTGTTTTTCTCCAAGTTTATTGTATACTGCAGCATTATGGCATTTTGAAAGCATTTTGGAGTAGGTCAATCATGATTAAATTAGGATCATTAAAGAATGCTGGTAAGGATAGACTGTGAATTATAAAGAACATCAAACAAGGTATGCAACTAACAAAATGAACGAAGCCTGGTTTCCAGTGAATTTGAGCCCTATTTCAACTTCTGTCACAACCCCACCATAACCTCAGTGGCTATCCGTAAACCTATTTGTACCTCAAACTCCTTTTGCATCTCCAGTACCCTTGGGGCATATAGTTGCCTGTGTCTCTACCTCACTGGGTAGGAGGGAGCAGGCGGGGGCACTGGTCTGGACTGGGATGTGTGCTAGCCTGCTGTATATCTACAGCCTCTCTGAACAGGCAGCTGAACTACCAGCCATTCCCCTGGAAGAGGAACTAAACTTGGGCTCTCTTTGACTCAGATTTTATGTGTACTTGTGGCTAGCAGATATTTGTTCTCTAGTTTCATTTTTGTGCCAAAAAATATCTGGTGTTTTGAAATACCTATTACTTATCAACAATTTAAAATAACTGCATTATAAGGGGAAAACAATAATATTTTTATTGCCTTTCCATTAAAAGAGAATAGATTAAAATCACCAGGAATATCAGAGGCACAAGCTGCTGGAGTGATCAGAAAAGATGGTAAAGGTGTATAAGGATACTGGGGAGATAAGGAAAGACTATATTTGCATGAAAAAGGGAGTTGTTTCAATACAAATTTGTTAAGATTTGCCCTGCAGTTATTGGTAGCTCCTCTAGGACTTTCTTTGGAGGTGCATTTGCGATACGTGCAAGCACAGGGGGAGTGAAACGGTAGGAAGGGCACAAATTCTCTACATATAACTTCCTTAGGAAGTACTCTTGGATTCCCGTACTGCCAGGAAATATGTCAGAGTAGACTGTTTTGTGGTACTTTGGGGCTTTTGGTTTGAGGCTGGGCTGGGGGGAAACTGTTCTTTGGATTTGGCTCTAGAACAGAGAATATGTAAGAAGGAAGCAGCCGTGGTTGTGCAACAGCTGGCCCATCCACAACTGTGGGTCAGTGGGCAAAGGTGCTAATGGCTTGCCTATTAGTGGGTCTTGGGATGTAAGCATCCAGAGTGAAATTTTCCATGAAAGGAGAAAAAACTGCTATATGATAGATGCTCAGAACAATACTGATATAATGAACTCTTTAAAGCACTCCTGTCCCACTAAGCCTTTTCCATATATACCATACTGCCTCTAATAATAACCTTGAACAAGAGGTTTCTCAGCTGAATGGCTCAATATTGTAGTAGGAAAGGGGTCACTGAGTCTGAACTACATCTAACAAAGTCTAATTTCTTAACAGAAGCCTTTTGATGAAAGTTGTTCGTATATGCAACTGGATCCTTTTTCATTGCCTCTCTTCTACCACCTGCTCAAAGAAACAGGACTCACCCACACTCTGAAAAGACTATCAAAATGCTGCAGATCAGCACACCTACAAGCTTTGCAGCTCTGTTGCTGCATAATGAAGGAATTATTCTTGTTTCAGTAAGCAAATGGAAAACGTAAAAAGATGAGGGAAGTCTCTGCTCAGTGACATACCCATATAAAGTTTGCCATACAATGGTACTGAGATATTGAAAATATTATTTCCTTTAAAGCTGGACAGTCATTGCACAATGAGGCCACATTTTAACAACATATTTGAATTAATAATAAAATACCAAAAATATTTAGGGAGCAAGTGCGTTGTGATTATAGTAGTTTAGGAGTCTATGTGTTTGAGTTCAACAATCAGACATTCTTGCTACACAGAAGGGAATATGATCCTTCATTGGAAGCATTAAATGAGAAGGGAATGTTTTCATTAAAGAAACTCTGAAAACTGGTCTATCACCCACCAGTTGCATCTTTTACTGGAAAAAGGAAACCCCATAAATAAAATTGCCTAGAGGGAGTTCAGTATATTTTCCAAAGGGCCATCTAAAAAGTTTTCTTTTGAAACAAATAAATCCTGAATAATAAAATAATAAAATAATAAAAAGCTGCTATTCCATGTTTTAACCACTTTGTGACTGTATTCCTCTAAGTTTCTGAGAGAACATTCTGAAGAGACAAACTCCCAATAAAAAGACAGCCCCTAAAAGTGATATATCAGATGTGTAAGGAAACACCTGGAAGCATCAGCATTCTTTGTATCTCAGTGAGACTTGAAGGTCTACTCATGACTGAGATCCTGTTTTACTGTGCACCGTTTAAACACAAAATACTTTTCCCACAGCTTATTAAAGAAAAAAAAAAGAACAGAAAAAGTAAAAAAGAAAAAAAGAAAAGGAAAGAGACAGAAAGAAAGAAAGAGAAAGAATATTATTGGATATATTAGGCTTGTCTTCACTGCAGAACACATCTATCTGCCTGCAGGAAGAAAGCTGCTATTGTGTTTAAATTCCTTAAAAGTCAACTTCACCATTGCTGGTCTTTGGGTGGGTGCTACTAGGGACTTACATTTATATTAATTAGTGATCTTACAAGAAAATGTGTTTAAAACTATCTTCTAAATGGCATGGTGATTGAAAGAAGAGAGTAAAGTGGAAAAAACAATTTATGATACTCTTATTTCAGAAAGAAATCTATCATGTCCAAAGACAACCTACGACATGGTTGGTGACGAATTATGTGTATTTGAGGAAAGTTTTTTTTCATAAGTAAGTTTTTTTGTGTAGTTATATAGTGAAATAATTTGCATTTCCCCTTTTCCATATTAAGTTCTGCTTCTGAACACTTTATCTTCTTAGCATATATAAATGGACACCTTGTCTGAAGTCGATAATATGAATAGTAGAAAAATGGGAGAGTTGTGTATGTTTACACATCTGTATCTTACTCAGCAACAAGTTAATTAAGCAAGATCTGTAAACTGTGTTTCGGCTCCCTGAGGTAGTAAATGCAGATGTAAGTTCAATCCCTTGCTCCAAATGTTCACCATATTTGAAGAAATTCAGAGACAGATCCAATCTCCTCTGCTCTTTCTGGTCTATATAATAGACTGAGCCAATACCTCAAATCAAACACTCTTAGCTTAAGCAAGAGGGAAAGAAATCAGTGTTATGAGGGAATGAACCGGATAATTGTTGATGCCACATTCCAGAAAACATCATCTACAGCACACATCCATTTCCTATTTACTAACCAGAGAACTAACTTCAGCTGTTTATTATGACTGGTTGTGCCAGTTTGATAGTGTGCAATCATATTTGCATAAAGATAATAAGGAAGGTGTTACAAAACAGAGTTTAGTCATGCTTTACCATGAATTAAAGGTAATTTCAGAGTAATTGCGTATAGTTTTTTTAAAGAATTCTTCCCAGAAAATAATGACTCTGATTTCATAATTACCATATAATGCCTACTGTGGCTTTCAAGTCAGGATAAAACATACCTGAGGGGGTAGTGTCCCATACTAGACAGATCTGATGTTGCTATGAGAGACAGGTGTTTTGTCAGATTTCAGCTACACACTTTCACACCTGCAATGCATTTACCTTAGCAGCAATGTTAATGAAGACCAGGTGCTTCTTCCACACTCCAGAGGAGGAACTGGCTTGAGTGTAACTGTGTGCTACCTGGGAGTCTCCCATTTGGCTCTCCAGATGGGCTATGATACCTGTCAGAAGGTGTCTTTTCAAAGTTCTAGTGTGGGAAGAAGCTCAGGCCTGGAAGAAAGTCCAATGGAGCAATCAGATAAGGTCAGACAGAGAAAATGCCAACATCCCAGCTCATGACAAACAAACATGGTGGCTATGCATGGAGCAAGCACACAACATGTAAAAAAAAAGATACTTCATTAAGGTTATATAGGCATATCTATTCTTTTCTTATCAGGATTTGGGGCAGGGACGTGAGTGCACAGAAAACAGCAATAAAATAGCTATAAAAGCTGCAAGATAGATATAAAAAAAATGCTGTATTATTGACAGCTGCCAGGTACAGTCCAATTGAAGGGTATTTATTCCTTTTAAAATTTGAAAGTTTGTTCTTTAGTCTGGAAATGAGTAATGGATGCCTTAAGCAAGATTTTCATTGTGATTGCACTGGCATAATTTTAATATTCTGTTATGGAACATGAAAATTTTTTAAAGGAATTCTTTACAGGTCAATCTTTTCTTTTCTTTGCATTTCCACATGTTAGATTTGAGGCTGTCCACTCCCTGCATTTTATAATAGTTAAGGAAAAGTTAATAATGGCTCTGAGAAGGGAAAAAAAAGAAACATGTTGAAAGGGAAAAGAAAGGGGAAAAGGTCTACATTCTCAGCAGGAGCTTAGTTAATTGTCTGACTCCTTCCCAGACACTTCTGGCACATGACACTACCTCAGCAAGCTGAGGGAAAAAAACACGGACAGCCAAATATCAGAATGTGTGGCACAATGCTTAACTCTAAAGTCCTAGTTAAGTTAGACCAGATCTGAAACACTGCAGTTATAGGACTTGTTGTTTTCTCTTTGCTTTTAAATATTATATCCTTAAACTGAAAATACAGAGTGGGAGGAGACAGGAAAGTAGTGCATAAGGTAGAGTTTTGAAAGGCTAAGCTGTGGTGTAGTGCATGTAATCAATCCTGTTGTGCTGCCCAGTTAATGAACACTCCTGTACTGAACTCAGATACAGCAAAGAAGTGGAATCACACGATGTGTTTTCTTTCCCTGCTCATTTGTTACTGACTTTATTCTGTGTTTAGGATGCCTGTGGAGTCCTTGGCCAAAAATTGCTTGGGACATAATACATTTAAACCATTTTAAACCATCTCATCATTCTCCATATATACTCTGACTATTGTGGATCTACTTTTTTTTTGGACCTAATTTTTTTTTTCCAGAAGTGAGTCAGCCTTACCTTGATCCCTGGGAAAGTGATGGAGCTGCTAGTCCTCAAAAACATTTCCAAACACAGTAAAGATGAGAAAATCAGCAAGAGCATGGCTTCACCACAGCGAAGTCATGCTTGACAAACTTGATAAAATTCTACAATGAAATGACTGGCCTAGTAGATGAGTGGAGAGCAATGGATATTGCCTGCATGACTTCAGTAAGGCCTTTGACACCGTTCCCTGTAAGATCCTTGTAGACAGGCTGTTGGTGTACAGGGTGGATGAGCACACAGTGAGGTGGATTGAAAACTGGCTGAATGACCAGGCCCAGAGACTGGTGACCAGTGGAACAAAGTCTAGTTACAGGCCAGTAAATACCAGCGTACCCCAAGGGTCATTACTGGGTCCAGATCGTTAATGACGACATTAAACAGAACTATTCTGTTTAATGTCTTCATTAACGATCTGGATGATGGGGCAGAGGGCACCCTCAGCAAGTTTACTGCTGACACCAAACTGGGAGGAGCAGCTGATACACCAGATGATCGTGTTGCCATCCAGAGAGACCTTGACAGCCTGGAGAAATGGGTCAACAGGAACTTCATGAAGTTCAACAAGGAGAAGCCCAAAGTCCTGCACCTGGGGAAAGAGCAACCCAATGCACCAATATATGCTGGGGATCGCCCAGCTGGAAAACAGCTGGGCAGAAAAGGACCTGGGGGTCCTGGTGGACACCAAGTTGAACATGAGCCAGCAATGTGCCCTTGCCTCAAAGCAGGCTAATGGCATCCTGTGCTGCATTGGACAAAGTGTTGCCAGCAGGTTGAGGGAGCTGGCCTTTTCCCTCTCCTCAGCACTGGTGAGGCCTCGTCTGCAGTGCTGAGTTCAGTTCTGGCCTCCACGATACAAAAAAGACATGGACATACTGGAGAGAGTCCAGCGAAGGGCCACAAAGATGATGCAGCACCTTTCCTAAAAGGAAAGGCCGAGGGAACCAGATATTAAGGTATTTAAACATTTATCTGCACAGTTACACAGCTAATGGGATATTTTTGAAATATTTCTGGTTGTCCTAATGTCTTTTTAGCACTTAAGAACTGATCCATAGATACCTACCCAGAAGGCTCCCTGACAGAGCAACTCCTGAACTGGGAAGAAAAATGGAAAACACGTCTCACAGTCCCTGCTCTAGTGCTGGTCCTCCTTGCCCAAACTGTTTGAACCTCTGGCTCAACAAAGTTATTTCACAAATCTTTACGGAATCTTTATAACTTAATGATAATAATTATGCTAGCGGAACAAACCAGTGAACCACCTAGGCCAATCTTCTGTCTATAACAATTTCCAAGTGTCTCAGTGGATGGCACAAATTACCTACAAGGCACAAAAATCATGGAACAGTTTAACCATGGGAGAAGTCTTTTCCGAATACCAGCTGATAAATAGCTTTGTTTTCTGAGGCATGAGGTCTGCTTGTCTCAGATACAGATGTAAACTGAATGGGAGAGTGCCCTGCCTCCCCTTCACTGTCCAGGGATGACAGTTTATATCACCTGTGGAACAACTGCTTTAGTCTCTGGCTTGTGCTGACTAGCTGTGTATGACAGCAATACCCTAATGCTCAGGTTCTCTGCCATGGAAAGACACAATGTCTACATTATCATATCTTCCTCTCTCAGCCAAAACTTATCTCCCCAATTCTTAAATCAACAACATAAAATACAATTAAAAATACTGATAGTGCACCTAATAGCTGACTTCCATAAGAATGCCCAATTAGGCCCTGAGGTATCCTGCACCTGAACCTCCAAGTATTTCCTTCTAAAACAAACACTGCAGCTGTTAAGAATAAATTCCACTTGTCCTGGTCATTGTGTCATGAAGCTCTCTTACTTCAGTCTGTCCTCTTCTTTTCTGAACTGCCTGCAATCTGTTTGGACAAAGGGATAGATGTGAAGCCTCTTATTATCTTCCTTCAGGGTCTTTGGATACATAAAGTGGAAGAAATGGCATTGTATGCCTATGTGTCCAAATTTTAACCTCCCCTGACTTCCAGTAAGAATATTGCAGTTTGCAGTTGTTCTTACTCATAAAAGAGATGAACAGATCTTTCTCATGATAGAGTGTCAGATTAAAAATAATATATTTGCTCTGGCTTTTTTCCTTCATGCACGCTTTGCACATGCTCTCTATATTCTGTCCTCTGTGTCTTACTGCAAGTTCGGAAACTGGCATCAGCATCTAACAACCTAGTTAGTATTCCTTTTCGTCACATTCTGTTCTCTAATGCATGTAGTTTTCCTTCTTTTATTAATAACACTATTTTGCACTATTAATTGTGTACCCATGTCCTGCT
>NW_009601003.1:58943-60245 GCF_000690535.1 Cariama cristata
TAATGCACAACATTTGCATTTAGAATGGTATTTCAAATGATGACTCCTACTACAGATTCCATCTCTCCTTTGAAAAATTTACCTGACCTAGTGGTGCTTTCATTCTTTGTTCATTTTGCTGATGCTTGCAGAATGATGTAAGGTTTTGCATTTCTTCTCATTTGCTGCCTATGGTGGTGACTTTCCCTGTTTGCAATAGCATGTGAAGCTCTCCATGGTTTGTATTTTTCCCTATGACATGGAGCTCCGAAAGCCTTTCCCTCTTGTAATATTTTGCATTTATTAAAAATTATTCAGTACCAGAACTCTGTTAACCTTCCATAAGCTTTGGCCTTGGACAGATGACTGCTTATACTGGTTAACTCTAGTTATTCCAGTAGTTTTTTCAGGTCTGGTCCCTCCAAACTGCACTATTTAACCCCTCAGCTTCATCTATTTCTGCCAAATATTTTCTTCTTTTTGTATCCTTTCTTTGACTGTATCCCACTCATAAGCATCATATAACACTCCTGATTGATAAACACATTTGTTGCAATTTTCTTCTTAGTCCTCTCTAGAGAAATCAAATGAAAACTCAGGTAGAACTTCAAATTAAAAACATCAAATACATGAGTTCAAGGTAGCTCTGAATAGATATTGTCATCTTTCAACTGTTCTTCCTTTTGCTGGGACTCATTTGCAAGTGTAGATGGTAGTGCTATTTATATATACCTAAACAGCCTAACAGTTAGGCTCTTGGTTCATCTGGTCCTTTGTAGTGTTAAGTGATCACTCGTTCCTTAAGATACTTGCAGGAGCTATGCTTTATTCTGTGAAGGACTTAAACTCTCTGTGAATAATAAAAATTGCTGTGCAATGGCTTGACCATGCTTTCTCTGAGAAGCTTGACTGTTAGGGTACAGTTCCAGCCTGTAAGAGAAAATGCGAGTCCCTGATCTGTTAAAAATTCTTGCAAGAGGGGTTAGTGAGTAAGATCACAATCCTTGATATATTACAGGGACCAAGTTAAACAGAGGTTTGAGTTGAATCTGCTGAGATCATCTCCCAGTGTGAGAATAGAAGACTTTAAAAATAAAAAAGCTAGATTTTATAAAAATAAACAGTAGGGCATTTAACTTTTGAAAGAGAAACATAAAACGTCAGAGGGAGACAGAATAGGTTTCTTTTAAAAAGTATTGTTTATACACAGCTTTCCCACTTCCCACTGTGGCCTAGCAGGTAGGTCCCATGCTTGTTTTGAATTGGTTTCCGCAACCTTGAGAGTTTGGAGGCACTGCAGCCTCCTCCGGTCGCCAGGACCCT
>NW_009601003.1:60276-115220 GCF_000690535.1 Cariama cristata
TTCTGTTACATCTGGCTTGTGTGGCTGCTCACTCAGCCTTTCCCAGGGCATGCACCCCTCCCTTGCAGCCCCCAGCACTTCCCTCCCTCCCTCTCTCTGGGAGGGCTCACCCGAATGCTTCTCCTGAAAGGAACATAGCGCAAACTGAGAACTAAACAAAACCAACCTACTGTCCACCATGGGACCACTGCCTATGATTAAGAGAAGAGAAGGGTAAAGTCCACAGGCACAGTAAATTGTAGCAGTGTTTCATTATGGATTTGCCATCCAGAAACTCTCTGCTCCGGGATCTGCTTTTCTCCCCAGACTGTTCTTTTCTTTTCTTCTCTCTCTCTTTTTTTTTTTTTTTTTTTTTTTTTAAGTGAAAGATTCCTGAAATGTGCTTTATTCAGTGTAAATTCAGTTTGGCCTTCAAGCCACATGCTGGATTAAAGGCGGTATCTTTCAAAGTACACAATTGTTCTTAATTACCCTTCCAATGAAGCTGAACAAATGGCAATCAAGTCACACCATCCAGCATGGCTCATAAGTTTTATGAGCTATGTTGCACACCACAACAATGTGTGCAACCACCTTTCAGAAAACAGCACACTATCTCTCAGCCAGGTGCTACTTTTACTCTGCATAGTCCCAACTGCATGTCTTCTTGCAAGGGTGTCATATAACTTTGGTATCTACTATTTACATTGTTAGCAATGAACCCAAGCTCCCCCTACCATGGCTTTCTCCTGAATTTCAAACAGTTCCTGACACTGTTTACACCTAGTTTACGTGCACTGTGTCCTGAGTGGCTTAACACTCTCCATGAAAACTGTAGTCAAAATATTGAGGAACTGTAGCGGAAACAGCCTCCTATCCCTTTCGCCTGGGTTATTATCCTGAAGGTAATATAGACATAGGTTATTCATACTTTGTTCCTAGCTCTAAGACAAGACTTTCAGTGGGATGAGTCTCTGAGACTCTTGAAGTTCTCTTTTCACTCACAATACTTACTTTCTCCGCTTCTGTATATTCATTTATTCAGCAGACTTCTTAGGTACTTGTTCAGCACCAACAGCACAGGGGGCATGCTGTTCCTTGGGTCCCCAAGGCATAACTGGTATTTGAGCTGTTCATAGAAGCATATAACTCTTCGTGAGGAGTGTTTAACAGCTACAAGTGAGAAGTGTTGCCAGCACTTGTTGCCTTCCTATCCAAATTTCCATTAAAAAAGTTTCAAAGTGTCTCTCTGATTTTCATGTAAGAATTGCTAACAGTGAAATTACTGCTCAACAGAAAATGTACGGCCAATTACAGGTTGGGGAAAGAAATATTCAGGTTTTGCTTTCTTGAAAAAAAAGGGGAAGAATGCAAAAAAAATTGAAGGGGATTTAATTTCCTGCTAGCTCTCACAGTGTGTCTGAGTGTTTCTTAGCAATAAGGCGATAGTATCCAGAGGGTGCAGTGGGGGCCAGGCCGTACTTCTAGGCAATGCATATGCAAGCAGTATACTGGTTGTGTTGAAACAGTGTCACAGGCAATCTCTAAGGTCTTCCCTGGGGCTTGGTCTCTTGGTAACATAGTTTAGAAATTAGGCTGCTGCTCCGTTCTAATTTAGCTGTCCTGGTTCCTTCCCAACATGTTGGGACCTGGCTGGGGCATGCACCGAAAGTCAAGGAGGTAAATGACATCCCATCAGGCCCAATCCCAGAGCAGTGATAAAAATAAAAATGTCATGTGAAGGTGACGAGGGAGAAAGATGGGAAACAGACAGGGAGAAGTACATTGAATTGATTTGCTTTTGGGAGTCTTGCCCACTGTTTAGAGAGATGGTAAGGCAGTTAAAGGAAAGAATGCTGCAAGGATCAGCTAGACAGGGAAACCGAGGGGAGTGTGAGTACATGGGAGCAGGAAAGACAGTCTGAAACAACCTTCCAAATCAGTAAATACAGAGGGCAGCAGGACGCTGACCCTTTACTGTAACCAATGTCAGCTGCAAGTTGTAACTCCATGCTGTTAATTACAACTGAGCATACTTCTGGAGGGTTACTGCTGTGTTTCTTCTGTTGGCATCAAAATTTCGTCTTTTCCTCTCCCTCCTGCTCGACTGCAGTCTCCATCTCCTGAAACAGGATCAGGTTTCAAACTGCACTCTGAGATGGCTAAAAAAAAAAAAAAGAAAGAAGGGCCATGGAAGGGAAAAAGTAGTTTGTACACCTTGCGGTTTTTAGGGCCTCCTAAGGAATTCCCAGTGTGGGCTACCTCCAACTGCAAATGCTTTATCTATGAATGTAAACTTTATGGTGTCAGCTCTAATGTTATGTCTTTGCAGAAAGGATTAAATCACTGTTCAGTGATTCCTGCTTGAGTAATTTGTACCTCAGGCATGTAACAAACCAAATGATTTGGACAGAATCAGAAAGAACCTGTAGTTTTAACACTTTGAATCAAAACCAAAGTTCAGTTTGAGGTTTGGGTTAGAGATGTACCCAAGCCAGCCTCCCTTGCTATAAATAACTCCATATTTTAGAGATGTTTGATGAAGGTTTGGATATGACTTTGGGGTTTGGGTTTATTCCAAGTTTGGATTTTTGTCATGTCAAATCTGTTGATCTGCTGGAAAAGCAGGGAATGTTATTTCATTAAGCAGGCAAATTTAATGATACTTGTAAGTACACAAATTAGGAGCAGGTATATTTTTTTTCTCTGATTCATTCTCAGAGTCAATAACACTGCTGTGAATCTGAGGAGAGGAAGAAAAAAAGTCTAATTGTATTAGTGGAAGAACTTTAGAATAAATAACATTTACATAGCAACAGAGCTGCTAAGTGTTTGGTCTTCCAATTAAACTTCTACGTACACTAGCTGCTTTACAGGACCGGGATGTATGCCAGTCTGTTCTACATCCTGCTGAGAGGTAAAAAAGTTTGGTTTTAATGGATATGAAGACTACTTATCTGTCAACACACTTCTGCAAGAAATAGCAGAGTGAAAATTTGCATAAATGCAGACATAAACCATGGGGAATATATGCCTCATCATTTTAATATTCAGGTAGAAGAAGATGCCAGGATAGGGAGATCTTTGCCATATCGTGTTTCCACCTTGGAACCCATTACTTTGACAGCTGCCTCTTACTGTTTCTGTTACTCACCTCAAGTTGAAACATGAAGTTTTTTTTGTTATGCACCTTAAAGGCAGAAAATAAAGGTCAATTTGACTGGAGCTCAATCTGAGACATCAGAAGTGTGAGTCTTTTCAGGTGTCCAGTGCCTAGTTGGTCTTGCAGACATCAAGACCATTTTAAAAAATCTTTCTTAAGCTATTCCAAGTCAGGCACCATCAGGACATGTCACTCTCTCAAATACCTTTAGCTAGAAGCAATGCAGTTTGTTGACTCAATTCAATAATATGATAGTGATGCACTTGCTTATAAGGTAAAGAATTTTTCCCTCAGATAGTTTGCTTTTTACTGTAGTCTGCTTTTTACTGTAGAACCTCTTGAGTCTAAAATTGACCAATGTAGTTTTTGTATCTGTTTTTTTCTACCCACAGTTTGCTACTGCAAGAGATATTACACAAGAAAAATGACAAAAATAACATGCATGTTCTTTGGTCTTTCTCTGTGTAAGACCACCTGGGGAACTGCTTACACAAACCAAATGGCAAGAGAAATCAACTAAATAGAATATTCCTTTAAAACATTTACTTCCACTCCGTTTATTGGGTTGTTTTTTTCTTTGTTTTGTTATGTTTTGTTGTTGTTGTTTTTAACACAGACAAATTGCTTTCTTATTGCACATAAAATATCTGTATATGGAATGAACATGGGAAAAAAAAAACCACCATAGCTCAGCTGGGAAGACTGACTGGTTGAAGAGGCAAAAAACCCTACCAGTCTGCTGGGAATAGTTTTTGAACTGGCACACCTGCTAGCAGTGCCTCAAAGCTGGACAGGCAACATTCATATATTCCCCCTTTTCAGTCTCTTTCCTGCTTGGCTGACTTAATACAGAGGATTTGTGGAGGGATGTATTTAATGGCAGGATTTCATATGGTAAGAATGTCATGCAGGAAACAAAATTTGGCATGTTGGCGTCTGCTAAAGGTATTCAGCCCATCTTGATGTATGAAAGCCTGACATGAACACGATGATGATGTCTCTTACAATTTTATCTTAAAGACTTAAACTAGTCTGTTGTGAATGTTTCTAGGGATACAAATCTCTTTTCCATGCTCAAAACCAAAGCTGAAAGTGACAACTAACAATGATGTAAGTGTGAATTTTAGGCAGATCACAGTCTCTCCTGACCACCTCAAATAGTTTCCTGTACTGAACATTTAAAAAAATCAAGAAAGTCTGGATCCCAAACCAAACTCTGAAACTTTCTGCCTGTGTTTGAAATATTGTGTCCAAATATCTTCTGAAAAGATCTGTTTACAAAATGTTACACCTGCTGTTAGGATTTCATCACCCAGTTTATACCTACTGTGTAGATGTCGTCAACATAGTAGTTCATTGTGAATATAGTCCTAGGGAATTGTTCTCACTCTTGACTACTTTATATGCTAATGTTTTTTTTGTGCAACTTCAGTTTTAACTAATTTTCACTTTTTGGGGGTCAAGTAATATCAACATTGTTCCTTCATAGGCAGCTACATGTGCATCCTTCACTCTTAGAAGTAGATTGCAGATATACAGATTTCTGATCAGAAAGAAATTCTTCCTTGCCAGTTCAGACATGCAGATTTGTGTAACTTCTTTTCAAATGGATTTGATTTATTTTATCTATATTTTTATTGCCTTTTACAGCTGTTGATCTCTAGGAGGACTGTGCACCGCATGTAATGCTATCCTTTTCTGCACTGTTACATAGCAATCTTCAAATTCCGAAATAGGCCTTTTGACATGTCTTAAGATAATAGCAAATAATAAGCTTTAAATCTACTTTCGTTGTTCATGTTGCCATGTTCTTTTTAGAAAGGAGAGTGTCATCAGCTTGTGTCTCACAACAAACAGCCCATAAGAAACTCCCAAAACCTGTTTTATTTTTCTCCATTTCTTAGGAGTGGAACTGGGAAGGCTGAAGTTGTTTGCACTGCTTTCTGTGCTTATCTGTTTGCTAGTGTCTTGATGGCTCTTTCTTTTTACCTGTTTGGTTACAACACTGGTAAAGCATGGAAAACAATAGAATTTCCAGACAAGTTTATGAACACACAGAAGTATTCTGTTTTGTCAGCAACTGTTGTAAAGATAGATGATTACACAGTTTATGTAGTTCCTCATTATCCCTAAATATGGAGGGACAATGCAGTCATATAGATGTTGAATAGGGAACTAGGAGACCTTAAAATCAGAAAACTTAAAAGAAGAAAGGAAGGATTTTATTTAGGTTCCAACATGTAGGTCAAAATAATGTATGAAAATAAGATTTCACTTTCATTTTTCTATGCTAGATTTTACAAGTTATTCTATTTTACTTAAAAGTGTTTTTACTGGATTATGAACAATTTCCCTTTTAAATAAGTATTTGTGTATGTTTTTACAGAAAGGTTGTTATTTTGTAGGCAGAAAAGTATTGCTTAGTGCTCATTGCACTCAATTCAGTTGGCTAAATCGATCAACATTTAAACAGGTGAAGCCAAATTTGATCCATTTCCAAATAGATACTTTAAATCCTGAGGGAGATGAAACTCTGCATTCTGTGTGTTCTTATTAAACTATAAAGCAAGTAAGGCCAGTTGATTAGAATTTTTTTGCAACAGTTCTACACCTGAAACTGAAAAGAAAGCTGTTTCCTTAATATCAGAACTTTTTCTTGTCACAGAAATCATTGAAATAAATTGTTTAGATTCTAGACCAGTTCTAGCTTTTATACAACATTCTACCACATCTGGATCAGAGTTGGTTATAATGGAAGACAAATGTCTGAGATTTTTTTACTTTCGATTGCACTTAAAATTATCAATTAAATTTTTTCTGATTTGGCAGATAAGCAAATTTGGGGGTATCGGAATTCTGAGTGGAATGGAATCACTTTTCTTAGTTCCACTAATAACATAGATGCTCAACCAGGCCAGCTGGCATGCTCTCACCTTGAAAGGTACTATCACATCTCTTGGAATGCTTGGATGATCTACTTGTACAAATAAGCCCTTGGATCTATCACACACTCGTGTCAAGCTCTGCCTCACGTCGTGGTCTGACAGCTGTAACATTCTCCTCATCACGTCTCTCCACCCTGGTTAACTGAAATGCCTTAAGGATACTGAACTAGATTAAGTCAGGTGCATCCATTGACTCGTACTTTGTTTTAAAAGTGGATAGCAATGTGTTGCTTTTTGTTGCTGCTGTTTCTGCAATATGCTGCAGGCTAACTACATGGAAATGACAAACAAATTTATGATAGTTCATAGCTGCAGACATCCATAGCAATACTGTCACACTTTGAAGTGACTCTGCTTCCTAGTAAACAAAGGACTTTTCCAGAGTGGGAATGCTGTGACAGGCTGAATCTATACTTGCACAGTAAATTGTCTGATAAGTTCAAAGGCTGTGCTGCAGTCCCTTTCCAGGGATTTCAGTGGTATCCAATTAATCGATTTATACTATCAATGTGCCATAAATAAGGTGTCATTAGTGGATCAGCAAGAAAAAACCCAAACCACACAACTTAGGAATCAACTGTGAATGTAAACATGTGCTACACAGTTAACTTGAATTTTTGCCATGCACATCTAACCTGAATTAACACCCAAGACCGTAAATGTTCCCACAGCAAAGCCCTGCCTCTGATACCACAATACTATTGTTTCTGCTGTTGATCTGTTTGGGGTTGATGTTGTGGCCTTTATCCTAAGCCATCCCTCTATTTCTCCCTGATCATTGCAGCAGTTCCTTCTGGATGAATTGTGGAAAGTCAACGAGATGACCATCACCATTTGAGTGATAGTTGTTACTTAACCCTTCCTAACAAAGAAACGCTTGGCCTCTAAGCTGCACACCAGTCTGTATAGGACAGCTGATACTAGCAAACCTCCAGATATGAGTTTGAAGATTTTCTAGACATATGACATGGGGGTAGGTAGCAGTCAAATTCAGACTTTCTTTTTGCCTGTTACAAGGGAAACCAGTTGCCATAAAGGTAAGTGAAGTGTTAACACATAAATCCTCCTCCTTCCAGGAATACACTTGATGGTGTATATTGACACCTTGCTTTTTAACCACTTATAGTTTGATGACTGCTGCAGCACCTGAAGTGATCAGAGATACAAGATATTCTTTTAATAAAGTTGTTTTGTCTTGTAGTAGCTCCTGTGGAAAGGCACAATTTCAGCTTAGATTTGAGATTTAGCCTCACTCTAAAGCCTTAGGTTGTAAGTAAGTTCCTTACTACCTACAGCAGGAAGTTGGAGAAGAGTTCTGGGAGATGGCAAGGTGCAGAATATCAGTCTAAGAGGAATTATCACCTCAGAAATTGGAAGCAGGAGCTGGGGATGCAATGCTCCTGGATTGGTGCTCCTGGATGACACTGAAGAGGTGCCTTTTCACAGCACTAGGCAAGGCAAGTAAGACTTACCAAGTGGCTGTGGAACCCACAAAGCCACATTTACATGGTGCTACTCTGAGTTAATAAAATTTCTATGTTTCCAAGGTGACTGAAGTGACCAAATGTCCATTTATGACACAGTGGAAATAAGCTTGTGAGAAGATTTTGAGTAAGAAGGGAGTCATGTCTTCCAAAAGTCTTTTCTACCTCTTGAATGACCATCAGTTAACTTCAGTAACTCTCATAATGGGCAGTATCAAACAGCTGATTGCAGATATGAAGTTACACGAGCTCATTTCATGAAATCATTGATTTTTTTTCTTAAAATTTCTTAACTCCTATAGTAATTGCTCTTGCAAGAAAGGAGTAAAGCTGAAATATTTATCTACGGGATTTAGTGCTGATAGTTTATTCTACTATAAAGTAGGAAGATGAGTTTGAAATCTTTTTCATGCTCTATTAATTATTTGCCTAGAAAATTATTTAATTGAGTTTTTATTTCTTTTAGTAATCCCCTGCTGCTGATGCAACTTTTGACTCTTGGGATTCAGGCTTGCCCTTTGGGCAGACTGGTTCTCCAGTATATCAAAATACATATGTCTTTTCTTGTTGGCCATGGATTTCTTTCTCTTCTCTAGAAATCAGCAGTGGAACATAAGCCTTACTTCTCCTCTAATTCCATGCTACAATCTAGGATACTACAATCTAGGAATATATAGTAGAACTTTTTTCTCAGTTAATTTTTTCTTTTGTTACAACCCTTTTTGCACCTGTTACTTCTGAACTGTGTGGTTCTATACCCTTGGGGGTGACTGACACCTGAGTGGCCTGTGTTATTAGCTGTTGCAAATGAAATGACATTGAAATACACTAGCTCATATTTTCATTTTCTTCTCTGTCCTCAGTTCATACTTAAATCCAGTATCAAAGCAAAGTAAGTACAACCTGGTTTACACCTTCTCAGTTTTCACAGGCAGTTAGTGAGCAGCAGTCTTATTGTATAGGATCAGGCTAACACGTGACCACCTGTGTATGTTGTCCTGTCTAAAAAGACTGCATCTACCTGTCTGCTGTTTCTTCTTCATGGACAAAATTCTTGGGCAATCACAAAACTTTTCAGAAACCAGTCTTGGTTTCCTCTGTCCTTACTACAGGACTTTTCTCTTCCATGTTGCATTCTCTAGACCCCTTAGATTCAATTCACCTTTGATTTGAGTGATAATGCTTTCTAACACTTTCTAGCACAAAAGATGGAAATAGCAAACCCACCTTCCACTGAGTGCTACACAATCTCAACTTGCATTTATATAATGCCTTTTATTCAGAGGCAATCAAATGTGTTTTTCAGATCTTAGTCCTACTTGAGGAGATAGGCAGTTCCCCTGCAACCTTAGGAACTCAAGGCATACCACCACTAAAATGCAGCCTCCATCAGGATGGTATTTTGTTGTGAGAAGGGTGTTGAAGTTAACGGTATTGAGGAGAGGATGACTTTGAATACACAACTGAGCCATTACTCTTTCACAAAGTGGTGCAAGATTTTAAATTCATTTAGAAGAAAACACATCCCTTAGTTTCTATGGTTCATTGCTGGTAAAGGGCCTGGAGAAAAAGTCTTACAAGGAGCAGCTGAGGGAGCTGGGGTTGTTCAGCCTGGAGAAAAGGAGGCTGAGGGGAGATCTTATCACCCTCTACAACTACCTGAAACGAGGTTGTTGCGAGGTGGGGGTTGGTCTCTTCTCCCCGGTAGTTAGCAATAGGACAAGAGGAAACGGTCTCAAGTTGCGCCAGGGGAGGTTCAGGCTGGACGTTAGAAAGAATTTCTTCACTGTTAGAGCTGTTAGGCATTGGAATGGGCTCCCCAGGGAGGTGGTGGAGTCACCATTCCTGGAGGTGTTCAAAAAACGTTTAGATGTGGCGCTTCAAGACATGATTTAGTGTGTTTAGCGGACATGGTGGCATCAGGTATATGGTTGGACTTGATGATCTTTGAGGTCTCTTCCAACCATAATGATTCTATGATCATGGTGGGATAATATAAGCTTTCTAGAAGTCATCTTATTTACCTTGAATGGAAGTAACAACACATCACAGTGATGTACTAATAACAATAAAGTTTGAAGCAATGAGGATTGGAGGAATTGAAGATGAAGGAACCTCATGAAGTTTAACAAGAGGAAGTGCAAGGTGCTGCCTCTGGGGAGGAACAACCCCATGCACCACTATATGCTGGGGACTGCCCAGCTGGAAAGCAGTTGGGCAGGAAAGGACCTGGGGGTCCTGGTGGACACCAAGTTGAACATGAGCCAGCAATGTGCCCTTGCCTCAAAGCAGGCTAATGGCATCCTGTGCTGCATTGGACAAAGTGTTGCCAGCAGGTTGAGGGAGCTGACCCTTTCCCTCTCCTCAGCACTGGTGAGGCCTCGTCTGCAGTGCTGAGTTCAGTTCTGGCCTCCACGATACAAAAAAGACATGGACATACTGGAGAGAGTCCAGCGAAGGGCCACAAAGATGATGGACTTTCCTGTCTCCTATGAGGAAAGGCTGATATTGCACTGTAACTTTTAGGAGAGTTGATTGTTTAATCCTGCTCAGGGTCGGAGGGCTGAGGGCCCTCAGTACAGCAGTTTGCCTGAAGACAAACTATCCTTACCTTTTTTACTCCAGCAGTTGCACTCTCAAATCTGTTTTCACATTCTTTATCTGTTGCAATAGATATTGTACAAGCAATAATTCTGGAATTCATACAAACCCAAGGCTCCTTTCAGCAAAGGAGATCCTTTGGTCTAGCTTTCTTTACTAGATTTCAGGACAGCTTGATACTCGATGACAGGTTGCCCCCACAAAAATGAAGGCAGTATTAACTCTCAGTTTGTCTTTGCTGGCCACTGTGCAGTCCTTCTCTCTCTCTCTCTCCACAAATCCTATGCTGGTGACACTCAAATAGATGATCTTCCCTTTCTGTGGCCTTAGAGGTTTGAGAAGATTGCAATTTGTTCTTAGTTCACCTGTAAACTAGGCTGGGTATACTTTCACTGAGACAGTCTTACTAGAAGTACCCTTGGATTCCTTGAACAAGAGAATGGATGTGCAAATATATTTTAATGATTTACACTTGTCCCCCTTACTTATGTAGCAAAGGCGACATAATCTATGTGGTTCTTGTTTTTTTGCTTTATGAGCTGTTAAATTGCAACAGTTAATACTGAACTGTATTACCTCATGTAGCTGAAATTCTCATAATTGATGTGAATGTGATTAAAGAAATCCCTTACCCCTGAGGCTTTTGAGTGAGTTTGCTTCATTTTGCTGACTGCTAAAGGTTGTCATATTTGATCTAACAACAAAAGTGTGGAGAGGAAAAGCAGAAGGAAACCAAACTCTAATTTTTAATTTTTTTTTTAGGTTGAGTAGGAAATCTATAAGTTACTTGAGGACAAATAATTATGCCTCTTCACATGGTACTTGTTGAGATGTAGAGGCGTTTTATTCTTGGGGGATTTTGAACAAACAGTTGCCACCAGCAAGGTGGATTGCTTCAATGGGTGGCCCAATTCCATGGAAAGCATGTAGCCTATAGGTAAAACTGAAAGAAGCAGAAACATTCATTGATTTATCTTAATTACGAGATACATCCGTTTTCCCATCTTGGTTGTGTTTAACAGTTATTTCTAAGCACTGTATATCATGCATCTAGACGTATCTTTGGAAGGCTGCAAACAGAAATTAGGGATTTTCCCCTTTACATTCACAAAAAGAACATTTGTTTGCTTTTTTCTTGAAGTCACTATTTTTAATTATGATTAGGGGGATAATACCCATTTAAAATATATGGGCCAAATTCTCACATAATGTCACTTTACATTAGTTTGTCTCAGTAGAGGATCTGACTTTTATGATATTAAAACGATTGAAGATAATGGAATTATCTAGCCTTATCAATTATGTCAGCTCAGAGTATGCAGGGTAATGCTTCTGAAAACAAAGCGAAATACAGAAATGTAAGAATCAGAGAGGTTTTTAGTACAGATGGTCCAGCTACCTGTTAAAATTTTGGTGGCAAATCAGGGTGGTTTCAACAGAAGATTGGGAACAGAGAGTTCTCATCTTGACTGCTGGGTCCTTGCATTAATGAAATTAATTATGGTTATGATGATAGGGACTAGAGGCTTAAAAAAAAATTAGGGCCCTCAGAATTGCTCTGAATTACTTCTTGCAGAGGAGAGGGAGAAACAGGACAGAGAGAAGGCTCAACTGCAATAATCAGGGTGAACAGCAACAGCAGATGCCACTCTGGTGTGGTGATTGGGGAGGGAACATGTGGTGAGATGAGGAAGATTACTTAAAGAAAAAGGCATAAAGGGAAGGAAAAATGAAAGAGACAGGATAAAATAAGAAGAGAATAGAGGGGCAGGTGTAGTTAAGGAGAAGAGGAAAGGGGAGCTCTGTCAAGCTGGTCACTTTCTTTTTATGCCTGAGAGGTCTCACTTTGAGTACTTTTGCAGCCATTCTCCATAGTTCTTTCCCTAAGGTGTGTTCCCCAAGTCCAAAGGCATCTCTCCAAAATATGAAGGGTTCTGGGGGAGGAAGCTGAACCTTGCCTTAACTGCTTCACCTTTAGTCTTTTCTCTGTAATTTCACTGCTTCTTCTTTTAACTTGGCAGCTTACCTAACCATGAGTCTCGGTTTCTCCAGGTGTGAAAGGAGCTATCATCTGGAAATGAAAAGTGCTAAAAAATGCTTGATCATTCTTGTTCATGTCAGGCTTTGCAATAGTACTGGTTTCTCACTTGTCACCTGTCTATGCTTGTTCTTAATAATCTTTTTAATGAATCTGCCGTCATCAAACTGAGCTCTGAGATAAGCTCAGAAACATTTATTATCAGTTTTAAAGAACTGAAGGTGAGGATGACTCTACAAATGGAATGCTTTTAACATTTATTATTTTGGAGGGGCTTCTATGGCTACCAATGTTGTAAGCTTTAGGTTAGACTAATCAGTATCCAGGTGCTGTTTTGTCATTTAACCTTATCTGAAACTGTAATGCAACTCAGATCAAAAAGAGACTTGTTAATTTTGAGATGGGTGGACAACCCCCTAACTTCTTTGGTCTTCTGGCAGAAAAAAAAAGTGGTATAGGTTTTCTAGGTAAAAACTTGTGGCAAAAACTTCCAGTCTACAGGAAGTAAATGTACAATCTCCATACCAAACATGTCTATGATAATAGATAACTTTTTAAGTCAACACTTGAAAATTAATGAGACATATAACTAATTTTACAGCTTTAAGGAAATCTACATTTCAAGGCTTTTACCTGGAAATATTTGACAAAGCATCTTTTCCTAGTGCAGGATGGGCTCACATTTTTTTGTGCATGATCTTTGTGTGAGACAAGTTCCCCACTACTAAGGTTAAATTTTAAAACTCAAGGAAAAAGAAAGGGATAGCAATAGATGAGTAATTTTAACTGCTATGATTTTGGATTATTCCAGACTCTCAATCCTTGAATTTGATGTTTTTTCTCTATTAGCCTCTGAATAACCCCAAACCTTATCTTGATGTATCTTTTTTCACTTCTTAATCCAAATCATAACAGTAGTTATGACAGGAAAATTTTACATATGGAAAACTTTAAACCTTTATTAAATTTTATCAAGTATGTCCATTTACTCACCATAAACCACACTCTTAGCTGACTAATCCTTAAATTCTGTGTGTTTATTATGCAGGATAACCATAATTTCCGAGTTAAAAATTTAGTGATGCTTTAAAAAGAAATGCTTCAGGAACTTTAAAAAAAGAGATAGAATAAAGGCCTGTGAATTCCCTAGTTTATTTGAAATCATGCCAATAATCTTTAATTTTCTGGGATCATAATGCACATTTATGACTCATGATCTGCACTATATAGTCAATAGCTCAGAAATATAGCGGGTTTTAGTGTAAAAGAAATTCAGAAAGTGCCTTCTAGCTGGATTTATGGTGTTGTCCACTTCAAGTCACTGACTCTGAGACAGCAGCAATAGTTTTCTGACACTGTTGTTGGTATGGAGAATATTAACTGCATTATTTCAAGGCTGAAGAAACTGAAAAACAGGAGCTGCTAAACAATAGCAATTTCCTCACTCCGTTTTCTGTGCCACCTGTATTACTTGGGTGCATAACCCATGTCTTTCAACAAGACATTTTGTCTTTCATAGCACACCTAGTATTGACTGGACTCAGATGACCAGGGCAGTGTTTCACTTGTATTTCGGTATTATTTGCATGATGACTGTGCATTGAAGATCATTCTCTGCACACACAAAAGCAGGGAAAATACGATGAGTTTCATTCTCTGCTAGGAGATGATGCTCATCGCCATGTCTTTCATACGCCTTGCTTTCATTAAACACAGAAGCATGACAGAGCACGAGTCATCGGCAGTGCTGTGAAACACTAATTGTGGAGTCAAGACCAGCCCAGCCTCTGAGCACTGTCCCAGTGTCCCGACATGACTTACAGATTAAAGACCTGGAGTGATTTATTTCAAACAGGGAAAAGAGGAGCAGTATATTTAATTCTCTCTATAAAAATTGTTCTTCCGTCTTCAGAAAAATTCAGGATCTGAGACCTGAAGAGTTTATTTAATGACTTTTAAAAATATTTTTATTACTGTCATGAGTACCGTTGCCATGTGGAGAAGCAGCTTCACTGGTTAGTGTACAAACACCTATGAGGGCATGGTTCTTGAGGCAAGGTCTTGCCATGCAAGAAACACAGCATCACAAGAAATATTTCATTGTTTTCATACTGTTAGCTCTCTGCAGAGGCCTGAAAGTCTGCTGGAAATTTAAAATGTGCAGATAGTGAAGACTGCTCTTTGTGTGCTTTTTATGTCTTTTCTAAGCACTGGTAAGATTTACTTTACCTTGTCAGTCAGCTTGACTGTTTTTTTGTTAAAAATATTTTATGGTACAAAAGGAGATCCACTCTTGACCTGAAAACTGTTTTTGTGTTTGTGTATGTGTTTTAAAATACTCATTCTAATCAGTACTTAACGGTCAGGCTTTCTTTATTTAAAGCTGATCTATCTCGTATTATTGTTGACTAATAGGCTACTGTGAAAGGCTTCAAAATCTCAGTATTCAGTAAAATTATTTTAGACTAGAGAACTAGATATAGAATCAATCTAAGGTTTTTTTTAACAGCATTATGCCCCTCTCACCTCAAAACCCAGCCACCCGTTCCAAGATCATAACTAAGCTGCCTGGTACATGTCTAGAAACACAAAGGCATCAGGCTGGGAAGTCAAAGCCCTGAGTCCATAAACTGCCTTCTCTAGGGATTTCTAGGGCTCTCTGGGGATGTCTGTGTGCATAGCTTGTGTGGAAGAGGCTGTGAGACTAAGGCCATGGTCATCACAGCTTCCTGGCCACATCACCCCAGGACAGCTATACAGTAATGGACTTTTAAAAAACTTATCCTAGGTGTACTCAAGTTCTGCTCCTATCAAACAAGCTATTAAAAAAGTATAGAACTGAACTGTATGAAATGTGCTATTTTACAATTTCCTGACTATGATATTTAGATCAACCTTAATGAAAGCTTGAAGAAATAAATTAAACTTGAAATGCGTGTTTAACATCAGAAATGAAAAAAAAAAAAAGGCATGTTACTCTGTCCATTTAAAATATCTTTTGAGAAGAAGATTAATGTGTGTCCTCAATTCTGAAGACACGTTTTCTCCTGTTCCTTATCCATTTTTAACGGTTAGTACTTGACTGTTGGACTGAATTTTCACAGCACTGAAAAAGAGTCTTGTGCAATTTGTAGACCAGAGATGTTGACTATAGGCAGAAACATGCAATAAATCTACATTATTGATACAGCTGAATTTCTCATCAATATGTGATATACTGTATTGTCCAATCAGTATTTCTGATCTGCCATGTGCCAAAATACCTTTACTTTAAACATCGATGTAATTAGCTGAAACAGAACTTGAGCACACTTTTTGAAAGCTGAGTGTTTCTATGTATGAAAAAACTAAAAGACTACAGCTCAATTCACTGAAGGTTATTTATACCTCAGAACTTACTGGCCTAAAAGTGGCTGTCCCATTGGAAATATGATTCACATACCCCAAACTGGAGAAACATTTTCCTTTTTCCTGTGTAAAATATGAAACAAAAGACAACAGAAAAACACCTCGTTAAAACAGTTCCTTTGTCCTCCTTTGACAAAGTAAATTGAAAAGATGCATGGCAGTTTGCCTATGTAGGTGGTCTATTTTATTTGTTAACCTCACAACGGCCTTTGAGATACACTGAAAATTATTTGATGGGTTCTGAGGATTTTTAATGTGCTGAAAACCTAAATATTGTGCAATGAGATTTCATGTTCTCGGTCTATTAGAGACTAAGTTTCCAAGTGCAAGAGACTTCTTTGAAAAACATTGCTTGTCTTTGGCCAGTTCCGCTTGTACCTGGGCTTGGTGAATGTTTTAACAGGGATGACTCTTCCCTACTGGGCCATGGTCCCTTAACCTCTCAGGAAGACACAAGTAGGTTTTCATGATCAGTTGCAGGGACCTGATCTCATCAATGTGTGTGTGTGTGTGTGATCTTTAAATATGCTTCTAGGGTGACTGCCACGGGTACTTCTTTTCGAGTTTATTAGTCCTAGTACATTTTACTATCCTTTTGCTATAGGCTGAATATCTTTGCATATATGGAGGCAGGCAAGGGAAGCTTCTTTTGGTGAGGAAATATAGATACCTTGGGCCAGATCTTCAGCTGGTGTAAATCATGCCTGCTCTGCTGAAACCGCTAGAGACGTACCAGCTTACTTCACAGAGGAAGCAGCCATGTGTTCTTTGTGACTTTCTTTTTTAGAAACATCTTTATAGAGTTGCAAATGTGTTTCATATCCTTGGTCCTGGGAGAAGAGCAAGCTAACATTTGAGTACGTTACAGCATTTTAAATATAGTAATTTAACGAAGCCCATTAATCAGTCAGCTACCTCACATGGAAAGTCTTTACAAATGAGAAAATATAACTTCCAGTTTTTACTGTTAGACTGAAATTATTATTTTTTATATATATATATATATAATTGGTCTCATTTTTTTCAGTGCCAAGTAAAAGCAGATGCATTTTCCACCCTCTAAATCTTCCAAACTGTCACTACCCATAGTCTGAGACAGTTGTGAGAGAGGAGCTGAACTGCTTCAGGGTTAATGTGGTCTCTGTGAGGGCTGGGTCTGTCATTGCCCAGTGATGTAATTTCATTAGTTTGTACAAAATGGTTGGTCTGGGGCAGTTTGCTTGCAGACACTTACTTTCCTACTACTTATATAGGGAATCAATTTTTAATAGCAGATAGCAGAGGCAGGATGGAAACGTTCTTGCTTGAACTGGTGCCACATGACTGCATCAGCTCATTTAGGGGTAAGCCAGGGACAGAAACTCCACAGTCTTTCATCAGTCTGACGTACCTATAGTTGATTGGCACACAGAAATACTGCCAAATTAGCAATACAAGGGACGAAAAAATATCCCAGAAGGTGAGCTTATGAAATTTGTTTTCTCAAGACTTATTTAATAGGCCAGAGAGGACCATTAGATCATCCCAGCTCACTTTCTGTACATCACAGACCATTAAAATTTCACTTAGATATCCCTATATTCAGCCCCAAAGCTGTCAGCTGAATTAAGCATTTCTGCAGTTAGAAAGCAGCAAGGATGTCCAGAGAAGGAACAGGAAGGACTGTGGTACCGACAACACTTGAAGCTCTAGACATTGCAATGTACTGCTTATATAAGGCTTGTCCAGATGATCTCAAGACATGAACCAAACTACATTGCAAAGTAAGATTTAAAAATCACAGCAAAAATGGACCTGTTAGTCCTTGTGAATTTAACATCATAAGAAATTCTCTCCACATTTTAGAGATGACAGTTGTGATGGAGCTATGGATGTGACTGAAGATATTCGAGGTGAGTGACTGGGAAAAGGTCATACTGTAGCAGACCTATAGTGTACCTGCTAGGAACAATTGGACTTTTACTATGCATCAGCAACAAAGCATGTGTCTTTGACAAGGACTAGTATCATCTCCATAGTATGGGAGGAAAAGATTTGCAATAGTTCATTTACATCCAAGTTTTGTTTCAGCCCTTCCCCAGAACAACAGCTACTACAGTTGGACTATGAACAATCCCTGTTCTATAGATGTATGTGTATAGCATGTGAAGGACAGAAACATTCTGTTTAACATCTTCATTGATGATTTGGACAAGGGGATCGAGCGCACCCTCAGTAAGTTTGCAGATGACACCAAGCTGGGTGGGAGTGTTGATCTGCTGGAGGATAGGAAGGCTCTGCAGAGGGATCTGGACAGGCTGGATCGATGGGCTGAGACCAACTGTATGAGATTCAACAAGACCAAGTGCTGGGTCCTGCACTTCGGTCACAACAACCCCATGCAACGTTACAGGCTTGGAGATGAGTGGCTGGAAAGCTGCGCAATGGAAAAAGACCTGGGGGTGTTGGTCGACACCTGACTGAACATGAACCGGCAGTGTGCCCAGGTGACCAAGAAGGCCAACAGCATCCTGGCCTGTATCAGAAACAGTGTGGCCAGCAGGACTAGGGAAGTGATCATCCCTTTGTACTCAGCGCTGGTGAGGCCACACCTGGAATACTGTGTTCAGTTTTGCGCCCCTCACTATAAGAAGGACAATGAGGTGCTGGAGTGTGTTCAGAGAAGGGCAACAAAGCTGGTGAAGGGCCTGGAGAAAAAACCTTACGAGGAGTGGCTGAGGGAGCTGGGGTTGTTTAGTCTGGAGAAGAGGAGGTTGAGGGGAGACCTTATCGCCCTCTACAACTACCTGAAACGAGGTTGTAGTGAGGTGAGGGTTGGTCTCTTCTCCCCGGTAATTAGCAATAGGACGAGAGGAAATGGTCTCAAGTTGCGCTAGGGGAGGTTCAGGTTGGATATTAGAAAGAACTTCTTCACTGTTAGAGTTGTTAGGCATTGGAACAGGCTCCCCAGGGAGGTGGTGGGAGTCATTGTCCCTGAAGGTGTTCAAAAAATGTTTAGATGCGGTACTTCAAGACATGGTTTAGTAGACATGGTGGCATCAGATATACGGTTGGACTTGATGATCTTTGAGGTCTCTTCCAACTATAATGATTCTATGATTCTGTGACTGTTAGGATTTGAAAGCCCTGTGAGGGAAGTGTTAGATGCTCTGATTTGCAGTCAGGATCAGTGACTTTACAAATCTATGTTGTCTTTACTAACAGGCTCTTCTCAGTGACATGTTATGTTCTTGCTTTCTTGCTTTCCCTCCCCCTCTCCTCGCCAGATTTGAAACCAGATCTGACTGTTTCCACCAAGCTACAAGTCATTTGGGGCTGTAAGGACTGGTATTGTGTGGGACAGCATAGTTACATATATGCAGATATAAAAACAGAACAGAAGGAAAGAGACAAAAAAAGGAACTCCAAACTGCATCACTTTTAATCATACATCTAGATTGTGGGAATTGAAAATGATTGTGTGCAATGCAAATCTAAACAAATCCTCTCTGTGGCCAATAGTGTAATGAAACAATGGCTGCCCCGTATTGAGATGGAGTTTCTACCAAGTCTTATGCTGCTAAAACAAAATGGAAAACATATGAATATGGCACGGCTAAGTACGAAGTTAACCTGTGTAAAAAGGAGCTCATGTGAGATTATCAGTTGGTGAACTAAGTCCTTATTGATCCTTGTTTGAGCATTGTTTCTCTTTTCAGACAGCAGTCACTGAGTGTCTACAACACAGTACTTTCATGAATATGGTATCAGATTGCCTTTCTTCCTGCTCTACTCATCACATTTTATACCGCACTTACACTGGTGCTTGTAGCACACTACGCATATGCTCTGCAGAATCAAGTCCACAGCATTGAATTTTGGAACACCAGATATCATTGTGTTCAATATTGCCTGCTTCAGTATTTTATGTCAGCTGAATGTGAGCTTCTGCTTGTAAAATGTCTCCCCACATGAGAAAAAAAATCCAAAGAAAGAATATGTGTTTGTATTATTCTGTGCAAAATATATGTTCTAATTGATGTGCTAGGCCCTATATACCTCTTGTCATTTGACTTCACACTGTAATATGACCATTAGGTAGTATTTTGAATTATAGTTCTCAAAAGCACATAAAATGCTAATTAATTAAGATGGCTATTTCTCGTAATGCAAATAACTAAAGACTATTAAAATATCCTTAATGAGGATAAAACAGTTGCGTAATGTTCAAAGCTATGACAGCACTCTGTAAGACTAATGAGTAAATGTCAACTGATTACATAGGACAGAATTATGGAGGGTTAACAGCTATGAAATAAATAATGCTTGTTAATCTTTAGGTAAGATTTAATAATCACTTGATAATTATTTAATTTAGAATAACTCTCCATATTAAATCTGAATGAAGGGTTATGTTCCCAATTTGATATTTGTGGCTTTAGCCATGCTGGGGGCAGTTGGGCAGCTAAAGCCTTGTTCTTAGCATTGAGACCATATAATCTGAATAGGAACCTTAATTAAGTGTTACCAAATGTATTTTACTTGGCAGTAGAAGGAGAAAGACAAAGTCTTGGATCTGAACAGAAGCCTCAAATCTACTGGCAAGTGAATGTGTGTGTTCAGGGGGTGGAAGGGCTGTGATCCATGCTTGATTTGTTTTATTGCAGTGAGGTACACTAGCTAAGATTAGACAGCTGCAGCTTGGGCCAAACTTTTAAAAAAGTTGAGGGGTGGGGTAGGGCAGGAGAGAGAGAAAGAAATGTGTCAGCAATTGACTTCAGTGTTATTCTGTTGTCTATGTCCTGCTACTTAACCATCTGTGGTGACTGTGAGAGATTTCTGGCTGCAGATTGGGTTTCCTTTTCCCATCCATTGACGTACTAAATGCTCAGCAGCAATATTAACTGGGTGAACATTAGTCCTTTTGAATTAAAAAGTGGATGGAGTTTAAAAATTAGTATAAAGCCTGACATCTTAATCTAAATATATCTTTGTTTGGGAATTCCATTTCCCTGTTTTACTTACCAGTTCAAGCTTCAATTTTGGTAGAACCAGTAAAACAATGGGATCATGATTCAACACAGTGTTTATGCTGTAAACTTATGTTCATTTTGGCTGTGCCAGAGTATTTGAGTACTCCTGTCTTTAAGCCAGCGCTTCAAGACCTACTGCAGACAAGCAGCAGAGCATGGCAATGGGAAATGGATCCTGTACTGCTTCTTGCATTATCAGTTTGCCAGCTCAGCTTGCTTTGATAATTCTTACTAAAGGCAAAAGAGGTATTGCGAAATGCAGAATGCAAAGGTTGACTTTCCCATCTCATAAAGTCTGCTGTGATGGAAATTAAATTCGTAATTTCATTAGGTTGCAGAACAACACAACTGAAAAGAAGTAATCCCAACAGCCCTAATCCACCACAACATTTTTAAGATGCCTTCTCATTTTGTATGCATTGCAAAATACTAAGCATGGATTCTACTCTATTATTGTAGCACTCTGAAAATATATGAGCCAAAATTAAACGAGTATGTCACTGAAAATGAGTACTAGCAAAGCAAATTACCAGTATGTTGTTCTTTATCAGGTAAGGGATATCTTTACATGTTTTATTTTCTTATGTCCTGTTGGTCTTTTATAATACGAACAACAAAAAACTAAATAATTTAAATTACACAGTGATTAATTTCTGAAGTATTTTTTTGTCACAACGTGTCCTGTGAGAACACAACAAAATACAGCAAAAACTTGTCATTGTTATGCAAGATAAAAAAGTTATCATGTCATGAAATTACAGAATAGAATAAAGACTTAGTGTGTTGGGATTTTTTTTGCCAACATGGAATAAAACCTTTTGGTAGAATAAGAAAAACTGTATTATCCAAAAAGACACTTTATTAATCTCTCTTTTTCACTACCAAAATTCCATTCAAAACTTTTTGCAACTACTCTGTTTTGGCTTCCTGCTAAATGTAAAAAAATAAAATCCAGTGAACCAAAACTACTCTTTTATATAACAGAAGATCTGCCAGAAGTAAAAATATGAAAAGTAGATGAAATTAGCAAGTAGTCTTAGCAATTAAGACAGAGTAATAAAAATAACTTGCAGAAAATTTTTATATTTTTCCAGATTAATAAGAAAGGCACACCCTTTTAATTTTATGTAAAAAACTTTGGAATCAATGCTGCTAGAATTCTTGTAGAAATAAACTTGAAAGCTCAGTAAACTAATGATAAGAGTATTTGAGAAATGTAGGTGAAAATATCTTCTAAATATATTTTAAAAAATAATGGCAGATAATTTTCTGTGAATCACTAAATGTGAAAGAAACCACTTTGTGCTGTTATTTTTTTTTCATTGGCCTTTGCAGGAGTAGTTATTTGTAGTGTTCCTCCAGAACTTTTGGCCTCAAAATCATGAAACATTTTACAGAGTAATTGAATCAAGCTTCACAGTACTGTAATGCAGTACAGATAGCATTGATCCATTTTATAGATGGAGAAAGTAATTTAGCTGGGATTACAGTTTGCTCAAGGTCACACAGCAATCCTGTGTTAAAATTACGACTAGTTCTTTGTTCATAATATTATCAAATCTAGGCCGTGACTACGAGACCAGTTAATTGACGTTCAAATCCTGTATTGTTCTTGATTGATAACAAAGTAAGCAAATATAAATAGAACTTGACAATTTTCCATTTGTAGTTTGCAATAAGAAATAAGCTGTAAGGAAGAGAAAATTAGTACTAAGTCAAGAAGCATTATTTAAGAACATTGAAAGCAACAGAGAAAAAAACAATATGCAAAATTCTTTTTAATGTTCTTACAGTGCACAACTCTAATGTTTACTGTACCGGTCGTCATCCCCAGTTAATGAGTCTGACAGTGTCACAGGAGCTGTATTTGTCACAGGGAAGAACTCCTGAACAATTTCAGCAATGAAGCAAATTCAAGAGGCTTGTCTGCCATCATTGTATTTTCTTTGAATTTTTTACCTACAGTCATAGTTATTAAGGAAACTACAGAGAAAATTCTGGTCTTTAGCTGTATTTGACTTATTCTGTCATCTTGTAATATCTCAGTCCAATAAGCAGGGTATGGTAAGTTCATAAATTTCAACAAGGCCAAGTGCAAGGTCCTGTACATGGGTTGGGGCCGTCCCAAGCACAAATACAGGCTGGGTGGAGAATGGATTGAGAGCAGCCCTGAGGAGAAGGGCTTGGGGCTGTTGTTTGACACAACATTTGTTTATGTTTCTGCCGTGGTCTCTTAGTCAAAAGACAAACTGAACTGCTCTTCATGCCTTTTATGAATATTTTCTATTCCAGTTGGGCATCTTGTTCTGAAGATGCTTAAAATGTCAGCTTTTAAAGAGTTCAACATTAACATTTTCAATCACCACTTTCATTTTCCTGGTATTTGGAATCGTGGAATCATAGAATGGTTTGGGTTCAAAGGGACCTTTAAAGATCATCTAGTCCAACCCACCCCTGACATGGGCAGGGACATCTTCCACTGGATCAGATTGCTCAAAGCCCCGTTCAGCCTGACCTTGAACACTTCCAATGATGGGGCATCCACAACTTCTCTGGGTAACTTGTTCCAGTGTCTCACCACACTCATCATAAAGAATTTCTTCCTAAAATCTAATCTAAATCTACCCTCTTTCAGTTTAAAACCCTTGCCATTTGTCCTGTCATTATGGGTCCTGGTAAAAAACCTCTCTCCATCTTTCTCATAAGCCCCTTTTATGTTTTGAAAGGCTGCAACAAGGTCCCTTGGAGCCTTCTCTTCTCCAGGCTGAACAACCCCAACTCTCTCAGCCTGTTCTCATAGGAGAGGTGTTACATCTCTCTGATCATTTTTGTGGCCCTCCTCTGGAGCCCCTCCAACAGGTCCATGTCTTTCTTGTACTGGGGACCCCAGAGCTGGGTGCAGTACTCCAGATGGGGTCTCACCAGAACAGAAGAAAGGAGGAGAATCGCTTCCCTTGACCTGCGGGCCATGCTGCTTTTTATGCAGTTCAGGATATGATTGGTTTTCTGGGCTGCAAGCACACATTGCCAGATCATATCTACTTTTTCATCTACCAATATCCCCAAGTCTTTCTCCACAGACCTGCTCCCAAACCATCGATCTCCCCATATCTGGTGGTGTTGGTGACTGCCCTGCCCTAGGTACAGGACCTTGCACTTGGCCTTTTTGAACTTCATGAGGTTTATGTGTGATGTGGTTTCACAGTGATGTTTCCAAACGATAACCAA
Organism: Cariama cristata; assembly: GCF_000690535.1. Taxonomy (NCBI): domain Eukaryota; kingdom Metazoa; phylum Chordata; class Aves; order Cariamiformes; family Cariamidae; genus Cariama; species Cariama cristata. The sequence continues at coordinate 84,135 of NW_009601003.1, forward strand.
GGTTAGGGCTGGGAGCACACTGGAAAGTGTAGTGGCAACTTTATGCAGGAATACCCTATTGGAATTACTTTGCTTAAAAAGATTTGTTTTTCAGACAAATTCTCCTTGCCAAAAATGGAAAACTGGAGAACAAAGCATGAAACAAAACCCACTTCTGTTCCCAGTGTGTTCAATCGTGTTCATCAATGTATGAAAAGTGGTCTAAGTGTCATAAAAACTGATAAAAGCTAGTTGTCTCCTGCCAGTGTAAAGTTATGAACCAATACTTCTGCTTACTCTGCAGGGGACACCCTTTCCCATCATTTTCAACAACATGCCTTCTCTTGCTGGTCATGTACCTATTGAGTGTAGCAAGTTTTTGTTGGGCATCTTTATGTTCTGTCACAGTCTGAAAAACCTGCAGTGTTAAGACTGGCCAGTGAATGAAACCTACAGGGATTTTTCTCGATGTTTTTCTTCTCTTTTGTTTGTGTGGTTCTTTGTTGTTGTTGCTGTTGTTTTTCTCTATCATTTGGCATTAAGGGATATCCATTTTCATACCAGCTTCCTAGGAAAAGACTCCCTTCTGCTCCTTTCCCAGTCCTAGCTTCTTTTCTATTGCTGTAGCAGCTTGCAGTTTGCAGATGAGCTCCTGATTAAGAGACTAAAGCAGCTCCTGGAGGAAGTCTGAAGGTATACCTGAGATGCATCATATCTGGGACAGAGGGAGGAGTGGGAAGCAATACTTCTCAGAAGTCAGGATGGGCTTCATGGCGAAATGCTGCTTGCCTGTGGAGTCTTGTCTTATGCCCCAAGAAGCACAGAACACACCTGTGTCAGCCCAGGGCCATGCCCTTACACCAGGGCTCTGGTTCTGCACAGCAGCATAAGCCCAGTAACACTGATTTCTGAAATATCACTTGAAAATAAGATAATAATTCTGATAGACCTCTAGGCTTTCTCATTCAGCCTTGCATGTCTTCTTTCTGCAAGCAATCCTCAGAAGAAAGAAAGCAGTGTTCTTGTTCTCTTGGTCTTACGGTAACATGGGAGCTCATGTGCTAGAGATGTCTTTCCTGTCCTGGCATGCTTCTGGGGTGGTACTACTAATAATACAAGAAAAATAAGGGTGATATTATTAAGAGTGCTAAATTAATCTGATTTGAAAAGGAAAGCTTGTCAGCTTTCACATGACAAAGAAAACAGGAAGTAAAATTATGCAGAACAATTTGAGGGCATGTCTGAACTTTCCTAGTCAGCACTGTCATCCCACTCATCAAGTGGGAAGCAAAAGAAATTAAAGAATGTTCTTTGTTTCCAAATTCCAGATTGGCAGCTTTGCTTTTAGAAATGTTTCAATCTCCAGTTGTGTCTGGAATTATTATTTTTTTCCATTTTAATGCATAATTTTCCATAACCATGTAAGTAGAAGTTTTGTATGTTCAGTGTATACTTCAAATTTTCACTCTAATAAGGTATTTAAAAAATCAGAAATCCCTGGCTGCAGGAATAGAAAAAGTTCAAAGTTCATCTCATAATCATAAGCAGACATCTCCCTCCCTCTCCTCCTTCATTCTCTCCCCCTCCTTTTCTCCACTTTTTTTTTTTTAAATTTTTAAGAGGTCAGAATTAAACATCCGCTTTTTCTCTTTTCCTCTGGATGATCTGTAATTTCATAATATGATAGTTTTATCAAGAACTAACAACTTTGGTTTGGCATAGAACTATATAATTTTAGAAAATATAAAATAATATTTTAAAACTTGGGCTATGAAAGGCAGGAATACTGCAGCTTAGTAAAAGCATATGTTGCTTATGGGGACCTCACAACCACATTTAAATTCAGCTCTTGCCAAATCACGTTACATTGCTAGAACTCCTTTAAATTTCCCCAGTGAGGCTCATATGGCAGGATCTATATTCCTGCTATACAGTGTTAAGGGGGTTCATGGGCCTCTCTTTACCTTTTTTCTTTATTTCTTTTTAAAAATGATTATGCCATTTAGAAATTCACATTACGTCTTTTGTTTTTTTGATAGCATGATTCCCGACAACAGAGTTTCTAAAAGGCATAGTAACACGGCAAAAACTTCATTACATATACAGGCAATTTTCTGTTAAGATAGCTCTGCACTGGGAGCTGATGACTTTGTTTTATAGTGAGGCACATGCAGTATGTGGAAAGTATATTTGACTGTAACAGAGTTTGAAATCTGAGTACAGCAGCCATGAGAGAGCTAGCACAGTGCAAAACTATAGGTTTAGTTCAGAAAGTATTTATAAGTTTTGCAAAAGACCAACCTACAGATTTTTTACAGGGAGATTTTTTCCACCTTTTTTGCAGATACATGCTCTTTTAAAATTTAAGGAAAAAAAATGTATGAATGCTGTTATTGTTATCTAAGAGAAAACCTGTAAAAAGAACAGAAATGCTTGTTTTCTTCAAGGATCCACAAAATATTCTGAAGAATTTTAGTTTCTGGGCTGATTTTTTCCCCACATTAATAGTAGGGGACATTTAAGACACAAATCCAACTGAAAGCTCAGAAGCCAAATTCTTTGGTAGAGTAATACAAAGTGGCGTACCAGCAGACTTAGCCAGGGACACATTTGGCTCCATGTATGCTGTGTGTATGCATAGACTAGCATGTCAGAAGTAAAACAAATAGTGCAACAAGAATGTTACTTTGATTAAACTGAGGGAATTTCAGACTGAAAACCTTTAAAGTTTTGAATGCACCATTAACTCTTTATAACTAAACTTTTGTTTGGGAACTTCCAACACAAACCAAAGAAAGTGACATGCAGCAAAACTTTATGCCAGGCTATTCAGAATTTATGTATACTCATTTCATCAATTGATATTTGATATGCTGCTCATTGAACTGCAGATCTAGGTCGAACCTCCTACCCATCACTGGCTGGCAGACTAGAAATATTAAACATGGAAAAACTGAGTGTTTTCTGTAAACATAGTGCAAATGCTTCTGTTCTTTTTATGGAAAAGAAAGAGGAAAGAGGAAAGAAAAGGCCAAAATAATTTTTGAATAATTTCTGGACTCGTCCTGTCGCAAAGAAGGAGTTTGAGTTGGTCAAGCTATGAGAAGGCAAAAGTCTTTCAGCTGCATGTAGGTGACAACTTGCAAGTCTGACAGCTTTGCGAAGGCAAAAGCTACCTTGCCATGAAAACTTCCAACCAACCCTATCCTTTGGCCTGCTTTTTATTTGGAGGTTCAGGTGAGCATGCAAATTCATGATTACATTATATGTAGACTCAAAACCTCTTTTGTGGAGCAATGTACCAGCAGTGCTGATGAGTTTTTTTGTGTTCCATCATCGTGGCAAAATGCAGTGTCTCTGAGTTTCTTGGGAAACAACCAGAAAGGGGGCATGCTCATAGCAGAAGATGATTCACCGGATCATATGGACTCATGATGCGTACAGAAAATTCTTTGCAGAATTCACTTGGGTCTAATTGCTACTAAGTGTGAACATTGCTGTGGGATTTTGACAACAGGGCAGAGTGAGGAAAGCTCTATTGTATCGTAATAAAGTCAATGTCACCACACACTATATGTTTGCCCCATTTTTGTTTTGGCAGTTTTGTGGTTTTGATATTTCTGAAGGTGGAGTTATAGTAGTAAGATGAAACAAAACTTTCTATAAAAATTAAAACCACACTGTATTTAAGATCAGGTTAGTAAGAGTGTATGTTTTCATAATTTAATTTTTTTTTTTTTTTTTATGGAGGTTATGCTAAAAATCAGTCCAATTCCATTCAGAAAACCAGTATATACAGTAGTTGCACTTAAAGTTGATTATTCTTCTTGAGTTTTTCCTGCTTCTTTCAGCATTTGCCCTCTTACACAAAGTTTTAAAGTCCTAATGTTTCTGAAGTGGAATGAAGTTTACGATCTCCTGTTACATGCAACTTCCTTACTCACAAGCAAAAGTTTCATGATCCCTTTTACTCACAAGGAAGCAGAAATACATATAGGGTCAAGAGTTAAAAGGATGTCTAATTATTTTAATCATTTATTGTGTATCTGTAGGCTCAGCTCTGACATCTCAGCTCTTCACCAAAGGTGAGTCAGTAGAAGAGCAAAGTGCCTACCCTATATCAGTTGTGACTTGCTGAGACTTGTATTCAATATACTGTGTCTTCAGCTGGAAGAGAAAATATCAGGAATGCTGAAAATAGCTATATACTATATATATATATGAGGTATATAGTATGCAAGAATTAATTGGTGCATTTCTAATGAAAGAAAATTTCCTAGCAAATCTAAGATCAAATATGCTCAAAAAAAGCCAAAAGTGAGAAATTACAAATAAATAACAAGAAATTATAAATCCTACATTTTCTACCAGTGTTCCTGCTTTGGAAACTCAGCCAGGACTCTAAAAGCCAACCTTTGTCTTTTCTAGTGTACTCCTATAACCCAGATATTAAACAGTATGCAGCTGGAGCTAAAGTATAAACATTTTATCACTGATGTCTTAGCTAAAGTATGGTTCAGTCTCTCATAGCTAGATTGGCCTCGCAGAGCTAACAAAAGTACAAAAAAATGAAAGGTAATATCAGTTTATAATGATAAGAAAACAAATCAGTATGAGGTCAGAATTCTTCCTATGCAAAGATCTGTTGAATTACAAGATGTCATTTTAAATAGTTGTTATTCTAACTGTAACCACACTTTCAACAAATACTGTACGTCATTTAATGAAATACTTCAATGACACGTATGTTCCTATTGAGAACGCAATTAATGTCAAAGGAGGGTGCAATATGAGACCTAAATAGTGCATTATTGCTCATTCAGAGCTGGTGATGTGGGTGACTGAGTCCAAAGACACTTCTGCATCCACAGATAATATGCAGACTCTATGCTGGTGTTTTTTCTTTACCCTGATAAAAACCAAACAGAAAGGAAAATCACACTCCAGGTCACTGTGGGTTAATATGACCGTGTAAACATAGTAACCACTAAAAAATCTGCTTTAGTGCCTTTAGCTGGAGCTGCTTAATAATAAGTGAAATATACTGGAAAAAGATTTCTGTTTTGGAAGTTTTCAACTGACTTCCAAGTGATAACAGAAATATTTCAAATAAGAATTGCTATCAGAGGAGGTGCATTCTTGAGAATCATAGAATCATAGAATCATTATGGTTGGAAGAGACCTCAAAGATCATCAAGTCCAACTGTCTACCCAATGCCACCATGCCCACTAAACCCACTAAACCATGTCTCGAAGTGCCACATCTAAACGTTTTTTGAACACCTCCAGGGATGGTGAGCCCACCAACTCTCTAGGGAGACCATTCCAATGCTTAACGACTCTAACAGTGAAGAAGTTCTTCCTAATATCCAACCTGAACCTCCCTTGGTGCAACTTGAGATCGTTTCCTCTTGTCCTATCACTAGTTACCGGGGAGAAGAGACCAACCCCTCCTTCGCTACAACCTCCTTTCGGGTAGTTGTAGAGGGCGATAAGATCTCCCCTCAGCCTCCTCTTCTCCAGACTAAACAACCCCAGCTCCCTCAGCCGCTCCCCATAAGTCTTGTTCTCCAGGCTCTTCACCAGCTTTGTTGCTCTTCTCTGAACACGCTCCAGCAGCTCAATGTCCTTCTTATAGTGAGGGGCCCAAAACTGAATATGGTATTCCAGGTGTGGCCTCACAAGTGCTGAGTATAAAGGGATGATCACTTCCCCAGTCCTGCTGGCCACACTGTTTCTGATACAGGCCAGGATGCTGTTGGCCTCCTTGGCCACCTGGGCACACTGCCGGCTCATGTTCAGCCGGATGTCGACCAACACCCCCAGGTCTTTTTCCTCTGGCCAGCTTTCCAGCTACTTGTCCCCAAGCCTGTAGTGTTGCATGGTGTTGTTGTGACCGAAGTGCAGGACCTGGCACTTGGCCTTGTTGAATCTCATACAGTTGGTCTCAGCCCATCGATCCAGCCTGTCCAGATCCCTCTGTAGAGCCTTCCTGCCCTCAAGTAGATCAACACTCCCACTCAGCTTGGTGTCATCTGCAAACTTACTGAGGGTGTACTTGATCCCATTGTCCAAATCATCAATGAAGATGTTAAACAGAATTGGCCCCAACACTGACCCCTGAGGAACACCACTGGTGACCGGTCACCAACTGGATTTAGCTCCATGCTAAATGCTGGAGAATAAGTGCCATGGGAGTATCAGCATAGTCTGGGGAAGGTTGCCTCCTGAACACTGTCTGGGTGGGTTCCACATGTTAAAAAACAATCTAAATGTGATGTATAACGATAGTCGTGACGAGTGATTTGCTTCTGTGGGTAGCAAAGCTAATGGGGTGGTGACATTCACATCAAATGTCCGAATAATGCGCTTTGTGCTTTAACTTTCTCAGTGGCTTTATTTCCATGAAGAATTGCGTGTTCTCCAGTGAACTTGAGAGGTTACTGACCACACTGGACTTGGCCCAGAAAAACTGCATAAGCACCTGCTTAACTTTGAAAATGGCTCCAAACCACTATTGCACCAGTTTACATCTTGTTTAAAGGGATTACTTGCACATCATCTGCAATCTTTGTAACAGGAGACAGTCTGAAGAAATGAGAAGAACTGGAACAAAGCCAAGGTGACTCTGAATGTTACCACAGATACGCAACACACTTCAGCCATCCAACTAGCAATCAGTCGCGGAGCAGACCAGCTACTCTACCACTAGCATTAGTCATTTGCTGCTGGATGAATTCTGCACTTTGATGTAGGAAAATATAAATGACTCTGTGGAGGCCTAAGCATCTGGATATGGGAGCAATTTGCAAAGAGCAGAGGCATGTGGACACTAAGTTGTAGTAGAGGGGGGTGGAAAAAGCTTACTGTGTCTTTTTGTATTTTAGCCAGCCGCTACAAAAACTCTGGTACATAGTAGCATAGTGACCCTTGTCTTTCTTAATGGGGCGTCTCTTGTTTCTTCCCTGAGATCTGTTCAGCACGCAGCCACAGAGTTCTACATAAAAATTGGATAGCATCAGTGAAACTTGTACAAACACATGTAAACAAACCACGAATTTTTCTAGTGCTTCCTACCACAAAAATACAGATTTGGCACTACGTCTATAATCATCAGAGTGAGACTTTTTATTCTTTAGTCCTTCGAATGTTAAAGTAAGAGCTAAAATATCATAAAAAGATATGGAGTATCTTTAAGGCCAATTTTACTTGGTTTGAAGGAGTTCAATGAAGACCAGTGCTTCAAAGGACTAATATTTCAATTTATAATCAATTTCATTATCTTTTCTGAAATTGATATTATTTCCTAGACACTCAGTGCTACAGGTATTGATGACTGTAGCTTCATTGCCCTTCCTGTATTTTCTATGGCAAGTTGTCTTTCTAGGAAGAAGAAAAAAGTGTTAGCCTTCAGTATTGGTGAAATCTGTTGTATCTGCATTAGCAATTTACACTCCATGTGAGTTAAAAAAAAGCTAGATATTCACTAATTGTTTTGTTTAGTAAAAAACAGTTCTTATTTGTCAGGAATTACCAGATAATCTATCTCAGATATAAGAGAGAGATTATGTTTATGATCAAAGCTAATGAGGGCATCTCAGAGAAAGAAGTTGATACTTTGGGCAAGAATTGGAGCTGTAGGTCCCTACAGCTATGTGTTTAGTGACAATATTTTATTGACTGAAGAGCACAAAACTTTTGATGGGATTTGCCCATGAAAGTCAATGGAATGCTTTTGGAAGACTGCAGTCAATATTCATGCCCACAAGTCACAGGTGTATTGAAATGCTAGTGCTCACACAGATTATTCATAGACAAGGGTGGTTTGTAGCTCTTCCAGAACAGCTCCCAGTGAAATTATCTTTGTTCAGGTAAGGATGCCAGAACCTGGTCTCTTGTAGTGAATATACTTAAGTGAATTGGAAGTGAATTTGCATGTATGTACATATAAAAACATTCCTGGGTGTTAGCAGGGGTTAGATTTGGTTCTTGCACAATGATGTTGGGTTATTTTCAGAGAAGATAATATTGGGTCTGTGCTTAATATTTTTTTTTTTTTACTTAATTTTTAAATTGTCTTTAATAACACCGAGTATTGGCATTCATTTGGTTAAATACCAAACAGAACCTTTTATCAGAAAGATTACATTAGAACAGAAAATGAACACTACACTGTAGATTTCATATAAGCCTTCACATGGAAAGTCTATGTGCAGCTAGCCTGTGTCCACTATGTGTACTGTAGATTGCAGAAGGTAAGAATGCACAGTTGGAAAAAATTAACAGTTTCTGAGCTGCATATACTTAATTTGTGAAGCTTTACATAGCAGTGCAATGGTTGTTACTTGCTAGCAGCTGATATTATCTGCCAGCTCTGCGTAGATTCCCCTCCATTTTCTGCTATGAGTCACCAATCTCTATCCTCTATGAGTCACACCTGCAGGACTTGAAACAGAACTTTTAGGAAAAGTGGAAGACGTGCTCAAACTTGAAAATGTAAAGGAGAAGGCATAAAAGCTACTCCTTTGTTTTCTTTAAGATTTTAGAAAGTTTTTCTTCAACTTCTGAGGTGATAAAAATATATTTTAGCAGTTTTTGCATTATATTAGTTTGTTAAGCTCTATTCCTGCATGTGTGTCTATAAATACAGTCCTTGCATGTCTGTACACTGTAGAAACTACACTTGTGTATGTGTGTTTGTCTATATGCATAACAGAGCATAAATACATCTTGCCTGTAGTTTCAGTGGTGCCTTACTTCCAAAAGAGGGATAGCAATAGGAATGAAATGAAAAACTTTATATCCTTCACACCATCATATATAAAACTCAATGCTGCCAAACAGCATCACTTACACACTATGTATCTGTCTTCAGGAGCATATAACTGTCTGAAACATTTTTGAACTGAAGTAATTTTTCCATTCTCATCTTAACTAAACAAAAAGAGAAAAGCTATTTTATGCAAGAAATTACCCAAAGTATAGTAATTCTTTCGGTTAAAAAATCTTTAGTTTTACTGTAGCCATGGCTACAATAAGGTAATCAGGATTTTGAGGTGCAGATGTGGTTGCTATCGGTTAGGTGTGTCTGACAGCAGGAAGTGGTTTAAGGATGTCGCAAGTTGACTATTTCACACAGAGTTGTTCAGGCAACATGCAAAGGAATTTTTGTTAATGGCTCCCATGATATATATTGCACAATGGGATGGTATCTACCTCTTGCATTGTGCACTTATCTGTTGGATATCTTGCTGCACATCCTTGGATACAGGCAGCTGTCGATAAGATAGGAACCTACAGAGGAAAATCTTTTCACTGAAAGATTTCTCCCATTCTTTCCCATCTTCATCATGATGGGATCATGAAGTAGTATCTGGATGAAGGCTACAGCCCAAGACAGGGGAAATGCCTCTCAAATTATGTCATGCTACTCTTTATTTGAATACAGATGCTCTGCATGTATATTAGGAACAACAAATTGGTTAACAACTTCCTGTGCTTACTCTGCTGATAAAGAGAGCAGGATTGGCTCTCACTTTCACTATATTTAATTCAAAGATGCATAGGTTCTCTCAAGGATGTTGTATGCGTACAATAGATAGAAAAGTGAAATTTTAATGTAAAGAAATTAACTAAGTCATGCAAACAACGTGGAGAAATAAATCTGAAGTGAATGTGAAGCTATGAATTCTTCTGTAAGCTCAGCAAACTGAATATCTCTGGATTTACTTTCTGTATTTGAAAAAATTCTCAGACAACCTAGCTGAGTACCAGTAGTTGAGAGTGAAGAGCTCTCATTAACAAAATGATAAAGTTCCGAGCTTAAGTACTCAAAAATCAAATTCCAAAAATTTGAGTAGCTTTGGTATCACCAGTGCAGGAAAGTTATACATATCTAGAAAATAAAATGCATAGGTATAAAATACATAGGCAAAGTGAGGCTTGCTCAAACAATACTTACATTTAGAATTCACTATAAATTTAATGATGAGAATGATATTATTTTACCATCTTACTCAGCCTGTAATAGGAATGATTGCGATGCAGTTTGTGCTATGGGGATAATATTTACTGATCCAAAGAAATTATTACCACAACCTGGAGCAAAAACATACAAATTAATTCAGCAACAACATACAAATTATAGAGCAATAATTCCTGGGGTGTTGCTCAGCACCAAGCTGAAGGCTAAACATTATCACAGTATCTATGCATAAATTTACTGTGCAATAATTCTCGTCACTAACCATTTCAGTACAGGAGAATTTACAGAGTGTGGAAGAAATATTTAAAATACAATGTGCATAATTTTGCTATGAAAAGCATCTCATAATAAAATCAGATCAGCAACAATAAAAAGTGCTGTTTTGCTTAATTTATTCATACCATTGACTTTTATTCAGATTGATGAAAGCTGGGAGTTGAGGCTAGAAGCCCGCTTCACTGAGAACCATTCTGGGTGTTTGCTAATACAATGAGAGGCTGCAAATACGCAGCATGTTTACGTATCTGGACAAAGTCCTCATTTTATTTTATTCCTAGAATTTTAGAATTCCAGTGTTGTGACATAAAACAAAAATTTAAAAAAAGAACCTCATCAGCTGTAATAAAGGAAAACTTCTCATATCCTTGGATAAGAAACAGAAAGGCTTATAGACTTAAAGACTGACTTATTTAAATCCAGCAATTTGGTATATTGCTTAACTGCGGCTTCTTTTTAAAATTAGATTTACTAATACATTTAAAAGGTAGTTTAAAGATAAATAACATTTGGATGAATAGTTTCACAGTCGTATTTTATTAGAAATGCATAAAGAAGTAAGAGACTAGTGAAATCGGCACAGAATAATAGCTTGCACATAAAAAATGTTGATCAGGTTTGCCTCTATCTCTGCAGAAGAATTATGCTTGTCTTTCAGAATACACCTGGCAACATCTCCATCAAGCCAATTTTGTTAGTCACTGTAATAATACAGTTAACAGGATTTATAATGGAACTTGAGAGTGAGCTTGATGGGGAGCAACTTTAACTTCTCTTATCGGTTCTTTTACTTTTCCTTTAATCTGCACCTAGTCTGCAATCACATGAACAATTCAGCAAATCTGAGAGGCATCAAAGCTCAAAAGTTTGCTGGGAGAACTCCAGAATTCATAATGTTAGACCATGCCTCCTTCAATATGACTAACATATGGTCTTAACAAATTTCACCAATCCTATACAAAGGGACCAACTCCAGAAAATATTTCTGTTATTCTTTCAGTTCCTCTGTTGACTCTCAGTATGACAGGACTGTTGTTAGGATTTGGTTCTGTTTGAATCGCTAGTATAATGCTAACATTATTTCTACAAAAGGAGATATTTTTACATGCATAACTTTACTGCTAATTTTGCAGCACTGTCTTCCCCGAACAGGCATCACACATCTTTTTAGTGATGATAGGAAATCAAATATTCTTTATGTAACAGGGAGTATAATTGGCTTTATTTCTCTTTAAAAACGCTTTCCAGTTATAAAATTCTATATCAACATCCACTGAACAGCACTACAATTCTATTTAATACTGAACTCTTCACAATTCCAAAAGCTTTAATATACTGTGGCTAATCCATTTCTGCTTAGAGTTACAGTGCTTACAGAAAATGAGTCAGAAATGCTGTTATATAATTGCTAGATTAAGTTGTTAAATACAGTGGGATCTATTCTCTTGCACTGTCTTGAATAACCAGAATTACATCTCTGACCGTACATACCAGTAGTTCATAAAAGCACTTTTGTTCATTAACTTAAATCCTAGCAGACAGCCTCTGGTTTTAAAAGCCATCTGGTGGCTGATAAATGTAAAATCTTATCTCCTTTCCTAAGGCCAGTGGATCACAGCCAAATGGAGGATGAAAGCTCCAAAAATGCTACCATCTTGGTTGTAATCTGCTGTTCCATGGGATCACTGGATCTGAGGTTAATAATGCATTGAGAATGTCACAGTGAGGGGGGGGGTGGGAGAGGATGTGACCAATTATTTTCTCTGTGCAACGTTTTTTCTCTGTTTCTGTTCAGGAGAACATAATTTAAAGGCAGTTGGAAAGACTGTCATTTGCTGTACTATTGGATAAAAACTGGTTCTACATTGAGACTGAGAGCAAAGTTTGAAAGCAGCACTTGGGAATTAAACTGTACTGTTACCACAGGTATGTTTTAGTTGAAAAAATGAGTAGTTACATAGTCTTCAGTAAATCTGATACTGCTAGCTTTTGATATCAGAATTCTTTACTGTCCTAGTTGTTTTCATAGAATCACAGAACCATAGAATGGTTTGGGTTGGAAGGGATCTTCAAAGGTCATCTAATCCAATCCCCCCGCAGTGAGCAGGGACATCTTCAACTAGATCAGGTTGCTCAGAGCCCCGTCCAGATTGGTCTTGAACGTTTCCAGGGATGGGGCATCTACCACCTCTCTGGGCAACCTGTACTAGCGTTTCACTACACTCATCGTAAAAAATTTATTCCTTCTATCTAGTCTGAGATTATCCTCTTTTAGTATTAAAACCATTACCCCTTGTCCTATCGCAACAGGCCTTATTAAAAAGTCTGTCCTTATCTTTCTTATAAGCCCCCTTTAAGTACTGAAAGGCCACAATAAGGTCTTCTCACAGCCTTGTCTTCTCCAGGCTGAATAACCCCAACTCTCTCAGCCTGTTCTCATAGGAGAGGTGTTCCAGCCCTCTGGCAATTTTTGTGGCCCTCCTTTGGACTTACTCCAATGTGTCCATGTCTTTTACTGCGCTGAGGGCTCCAGAGCTGGATGCAGTACTCCAGGTGGGATCTCACCAGAGTAGAACAGAGAGGCAGAATCATCTCCCTCGACCTTCTTTTTATACAGTTGAGGATATGGCTGGCTTTCTGGGCTGCGGGCACATATTGCTGGCTCATGTCCAGTTTTTCACCCATCAGTACCCCCAAGTCTGCAGGGCTACTCTCAATTCCTTCATCGCCCAGCTTGTACTGATACAGGGGTTGCCCCAGCCCAGGCGCAGGATCTTGCATTTGGCCTCATGAGGTTCACATGGGCCTATTTCTTGAGCTTGTCCAGGTCCCGCTGAATGGTATCCTGTCCCTCAGGCCCGTCAACCACACCATCATAGAAGGACACTAGGTTGGTCAGGCAGGACTTGCCCTTGGCAAAGCCTTGCTGGCTGTCTTGAATCACCTCCATGTCCTCCATGTGCCTTCCAGGAGAACCTTTTCCATGACCTTCCCAGGCACAGAGGTGAGGCTGACAGGTTGGTAGTTCCCAGGCTCCTACTTTCTACCCTTTTAAAAAATGGGTGCAATCTTTCCCTTTTTCCAGTTGCCAGGGACTTCACCTGACTGCCATGACTTTTTAAATATGATGGAGAATGCCTTGGCAGCTACATCAGCCAATTCCCTCAGGACTCTGAGAGACATCTCATCAGGTCCCATAGAATTATATATGTTCCTGTTCCTCAGGTGATCTTGAACCTGATCTTCTCTTACAGTGGGAGGGACTTTGCTCCCCCAGTCCCTGCCATCAAGTCCATCCACTCAAGAGGTGTGAGAAGAAAGATTGCCAGTGAAGACTTAGGTGAAAAAGTTGCTGAGTGCCTCAGCATTGTCCTTGTCTGTTGTTACCAGTTTGCCAATCATGTTCATTGAGGGGGCTACACTTTCTTTGCCCTTCCTTTTCTGTGTGACACAGAATGGCTATAGAATCCTTTCTCATTATTCTTTGTGTCCCTTGCCAAGTTCAGCTCCAGCCATGCCTTGGCCTTCCTGACCCCACCCCTAGACAACCGAGATGCATCCCTATGCTCTTCCCAGGATACCTGTCCCTGCTTCCAATGCCTGTGCATTTCCTTTCCTTCTTGCTCTTTAGGTTGACCAACTCTTGAGTCATCCATGCTGGTCTCTTGCCTTCCTTTCCTGATTTCTTACACCAGGAACACAGAGCTCTTGCACTCTGTGGAAAGCATCCTTAAAGATCTGCCAGCTCTGTTCTTCTCCCTTGTCCCTGAGGACAGTTTCCCAGGGGGTCCTATTGACTAACTCCTTGAACAGCTGGAATTTTGCTTTCCTAAAGTTCAGGGCCCTGAATTTGGTCTTTGCCTATCCTGTATCCCTCAAGACTGTGAACTCCAGTGCATGATCACTGCCGTCCATGCTGCCTCCAATCTTGAGGTCTCTGATTAGCTCACTTGTGTTGGTGTCCATCAGGGCAGTATCCCATCTGCTCTGGTAGGGCTGTATGCTACCTGGTCTAAGAAGCTATGCTTGATGAACTCCAGGAATTTCCTGGATTATCTACAGCCACTGTGCTACTTTTCTAGCAGGTGTTGGGATGGTCGAAGTCCCACAGCAGGATGAGAGCCGGCAAATGCAATGCCTCCTGTAGCTGGAGTAAGAAGGCTTCATCAGTAGGCTCCCCTTGATTGGGCAGCCTGTGCTAAACACCAACCACAAGGTTCCCTTTGTTGCCTCAGTCTCTTAATTCTTACCCAGAAGCTTTCAACGTGCTCATTGCTATTCTTCAGAGACAGCCCTTCACAATCTATCAATTTCTTGACATAGAGAGTAACCCCTCTGCCCCTCCTTCCTTACCTGTCCCTTCTGAACAGTCTGTAGCCATCGATAGCCGCACTCCAGTCATAGGATTCATCCCACCAAGTTTCAGTAATAGCAACTACGTTGTAGCTTTCTAGCAGCATGGTGGCTTCTCTCCTCCTGTTTGTTGCCCATGCTGTGTGTATTGGTGTGGAGGCACTTCAGCTGGGCTGTTGGATGTGTCAGTTTTTTAGAGGAACACATCTTAATTCCTTTGAGGCATTTCACCAGTTTCCCCGTTGGCTGCTGTTAACTCAGGAGCCCCTGGCTCATCTCTGTAAGACTTTAAGTGCACTGCAGCCTACGCAGCACATCTCAGAGCAACAGGCTGAGGGCCCTCACTAGCAGTGCATCCCTCTAACCTTAGTATGTCATCCCATGGCTTGTCATGGGCAAGCTTGATATTATCTCCTCCCTCCTTCAAGTGTAGTTTAAAGCTCTGTCAATAAGCCCTACTAGGTCATAAGCAAAAACCCTCTTCCCCCTTGAGAAAGATGAATCCCATCCGATGCCAGCAGACCTGGTGTCATGTAGGCCATCCCATTATCAAAAACCTCAAAATTCTGGTGGTTACACCAGCCATGGAGCCATGCATTAATAGACTGGATATATTGCAAATAGTATCAGTGTACCTGATGTTAGCTGGTGTGTCAGAAATGAATGACTTCTGAAACATTTTATTCACCTGCTCTAAGGAAGCCACAGGGCTAGGGTGTAAGTGAGCGTTTGCTTATGTATAGCTCTGGAACAAATCTGAACAACAAAAAATACTTTGTGGGAGTGTTGGCCAAACTTAAAACAAAACCTGCTTTCTGAATAGAACATGCCAGCATTGTCTTTTCAATAAGTCTGATGACTAGCTGGAACAAAATAACAACCTTTGAAAAAATGAATGTGTCAAAAAAAATGAAATCAGCTGTTACAGTGAGCCACTAATTGCAAGATTCCTAAGAAAAATAACCTTACTGGATTGAGCTCCAAAAAAACACTAGGTGTAGAGGCATCCAAACATTATTTTTCTGAACTGTGTATGTGCATCCCAGATGTTAACACATTTTTGGGAACCCTGTGATTCAATAGTAGAGGAAAGTACCAGTGTGGAACAAACTGTCATGCTAATTTTTTATCCAGTTTTCACTTTGGCGTTTGGCAAGTGGTATTTCTTCAGATTCTGTTCTTCAGACAGTACTTAGAAATCTCAGTCAAGCCATAAGTCTTTTTTTTGAAGTTTTTGCCTAGTTGCTGTTTAACATTAGCTTGTTCCAGGGTCACAGGAGGAGATAGGAGATTTCTCACTATGGTCCCACTCACTGTGGGATTGGTCCTTGGATCAGATCCTCTGCTGTATGTCTTCTCCATTTACATCAATCACATCTCTCATTGCTCCAAAGTCTCCCCTTACAGTGTCTTTCCCTCATTTCCATCTTTCCCTGTAATTTTGAATCCCTACCCCTTGATTTAAGTATAAAAGTTTGGGGAGTTTTATGTTGTGGGTTCCTTAACTCTGTGCTGTGTTACAACCAGTTGCATTTCTAATCAAATTGAATCCAATTGGTAAGTCACATGTAAAAGCTAGCTGCTGTAGCTTCTCAGTCTGGTGTTCTTCAGTGTCAGCTTACATCACCAAAGTATGTTTATAATGCAGGAGTACAGGGTCTAGCTTTTGTTTCTCACAGGACACTGTATTAGCTGACCCAAGATTTAAACTGTGCTTGCAGCAGCCCTTCATCCTCCAAACAGCTCCAGTCAGACAGGCTATATGAAGCAAATACAGCATAATAACGACGTTCTCCTCACATCAATTATTTTGGCCTCTTGAGTAATCAGTTGCCCCTTGTCATACTTTCACATATTCTTTCCCACAAAATTGACTTCTGTGTACAACATAAATGACTGGGGACTAAGAGCAGAAGTGGTTTCTTCTTTTCAGTACTTTGGACATCACTGCCTTCAACACAACTCCAGCTACAATTACATCTTAGAATCTTGAAATCTGTGTCTCTGGGTTCAGTGGAATCCAAAGGTTCGTGATTCGATGGAGACTGGAATTAAATTCCTTTCTTGGCCATTGGCTCTCTGTGTAACCTTGGATCATAGGATGATTGACCACAGTTCTCTGGGGTCAGTGCTTCGATTCCTTCAAATATGATGGGGAAAACAGTCCACAGAAATCACAGGACAACAGAGTGGAGGTCTCCAGCCCCAGCCCCTGCCTAGAGCAGGCTCAGCCACGGGCTCAGACCAGGCTAATCAGGGCTTAATCCAGTCAAGACTTCAAAACCCCCAAGGTTGGAAACAGCCTAACCTCCCTGGGCCCCAGCCCCACCGCTGGGCTGTCCTCATGGGGAAAAGTCTTCTCCTTATCTTCAGCCTGAGCCTCCATGTTTCAGTTTGTGCTGCTGCCTCTTGCCTTCCCACCATGCACCACTGTGAAGATCCCAGTTGTGTCTGCTCCATCCGCTCCTGCCAATGCTGGGGATGCTGCCGGGTGTCCCTGGAGCTGTCCCTTCTCCCAGCTGAACCAGCTCTGGTCCCGCAGTCTCTCCTTGCAGGACAAGGGCTCCAGGCCCACCACTTCAGTGGCATCCCCTCACCTCCCATCAGTTCAGTCTACATTGAAAAGGTAGCATGGCAGTTGATATAATAAAAACAGTAGGTCGTTAGATGTTATGGTGATAAGGGACATGTGATAGCTAGGATGGGAAGAATTTGCCAGACATTAAAGTAGCAATAATGACAGGGTTATCACAGCCATTATAGTCTCATGCTCCACAAAAGTGACCTGATTATCACCAGCTTATTTAATTGCACTATCTAGTGAAAGAAAAAGGAGGATGTTTCTTCTAAAACCTATTAAACCAGATTTTATGTCTGGTATTCAGCACGGATTTCTTCCTTACTTTATCAATACTTTTCTTCAAGGTGACCCAAGAATAGGTAAAAGTTTTATAAAAGAAAGGAACAGTAATGCTGGAGATGAGATTTTTTTTTTTCCCTAACCAGTGTTGTGCCTTATTAATATGCTTACCAAGTGACCTTGCTTGACAGCTAATTCCTTATGGTGAGTCACATGTTATTTTTCTAATTGACATATCAGCACTCAAAAAAGAATGAAGGCCAAAGCATATGGGTAGCACTCAAGTACCACACAAACCTTATTTCAAGAGCTTAATTGGAACTAAATGAGTTTGCAGACATGGTGCTGGGTCTCTGCATATGGATTAATCTAACCCCTGGTGTGTGCACAATCTCACAGACCCTTTTGAGGGGATTCCTCAGCTACCTCTCTTGGGCTGAATCTTCAAGCACATCCCTCAGAGGAGGAGAAACCTTCCTTTTCTTCCCCACTTCAAAAAATTCCCCCCAGCAAACAAACAACCCTCAGTTCTTTCTCTCTCTCTCTCTCACCCCCAGATACCAGAATGTTATGACAGGTTTAAGGAGACTTTTTTTTGCAATGATGGAGTGCTCCTCATTAAGAAGGAACTCTTTGCCATCTGGGTTCGGTGTCTGCAGTTGGGATCCAGAGCTTTCAGTGCTAGAGATAAAAAGCGATGTATAATATGTGTTGGATATTGTTACTAGAATGCAAACATTTTTCAGTCACATTTTGAGGAACTTGAGTCCACCTTCAGTCCCAGAACACAACACCAAGAAAACTCGTTCCAGTTGCAATACTGTATGCAGTAACCCAAATGAACAGTCCTTTGACAGCCCTGTGACTCTTATTCTCAGCCTTGTGTTGGTGATGGATGCTTGCCACTGGAAATAGAAATGCAACTTTACCACTTGACTCCCGAAAAATTCTCCCCTGTGCCATATGGAGAAAATATACGGGACCAACTGGGGAAGACCTTGTTTGGACGCAAGAAAATGTCTTGCTACAGCATGAGACAGGCAGGGAACAGGAGCTGAGAGAAAAA
Source organism: Cariama cristata (assembly GCF_000690535.1). Lineage (NCBI taxonomy): Eukaryota > Metazoa > Chordata > Aves > Cariamiformes > Cariamidae > Cariama > Cariama cristata. The sequence continues at coordinate 102,654 of NW_009601003.1, forward strand.
GAGCACAGAGGGAAAAGGTAACAGATTTATTTCTGAACACAATGAAGGAGGTAGGATGCAAAAGAAAATGACAACAAAATAATGGTCATTCTGAAATGTCCAGCTATAAAACATGTGACACCAGTTTGTACAGAGATTTCAATTCCAGATATAGAAAGGAATTGTAGGAACGAAATAGAAAATCTCAGAAAGAGATTTGTAGAAAGTGGAGGTGGCAGATGCTCTGGACCTCACCCAGACTATTCTCCTGGGAAGTGGGAACATTCTCTTTTCAAACATTCCTTACATTTCAAAAAGAAATTAAGATGAAAGGTGGATTTGATCCACTCAGCCTGTTTCCCCTGTCTTTTCTGGAAGCAGAAAAAGGGTGGTAGGAGAAGCCTTTACTACCTCTGAGTGCCTCTGGAGGGTCTTCAGGGTCAAGGACATGGTTCCAGCTCATGTGGCTGTTTGCCAAATTTATCAGTGGGTCCTGGAAGTTGTTCACAGATAACTTTGTTCTGGACCTCCTTGCCTGGCAATAACAAAGGAACAGCGCTACTATGCTTCAACAAGGTTGTGCAAAAAGCAAGAAGTAGGAAAAAAGAGGGGCTCTGGAGTAGGGTAGGGTTTAGGCCCTTCATCAGTACCTGATTACTATAATGTGGCCATGTACTGACTGTCCTGGTGTTACTTTCTTTGATGTGCTTCTCTCCACTCCCTATTTTCAACTACCTTCAAAGTTTTTGTACTGCATTTGAAGACTCTTGCCAACTGTCCACATCATCTGCCTTTTGTAAGGCTTCCTGTGATGAAGTGAATGATTGATTTTCTGTGAGTATCCTCAGTTAGTCCTGGTCACACTGAATTTGAAAGCAGAGGGAGCTGGTGGCCACCTCTATGAGATGTAGCCCCACTGCTATTAATGAAGACACAAAGAAGGAAAACACCTTAATTTGGCCTCATTAGTGGAAATAGACAGTGACTGATGTTTTGAATGAAGGAAAATTAGAAGTCAGGAATTATAGTATCATATGAAACTTTAATTAAGAACACATATTGCAATATTCATAATAAAACTGTGGGAGTTGGCAAAGCTGTTCGGATTTATGCTACCAGCAGCTCATATCCCTTGCAGTGTAATAGTTGGCAGCAAACAAAGAAAAATCACAGAGCAGGGCACACAGGCTCCTGAACTGAAACACTGGGGGGGATTCAGCCTGCGGCTATGGGTACCAAGTTGCAGGGAAAGACTTCTAGGCCTGAAAGCTTCTGTATGGATGGGCAGGTGGAAGAAGAGACAGATATTCTGAGGTGGAGAGGTTGCCTGATACAAGGTGAAATGGAGACAATACTTAGCAGGTTAATAGTTGCTCATAGGAGTTCCATGGAAATAATTCTAGTCTGGCTTCAAAACCATCTTGCAATTCTTAGCCTGTAAACAGGGAACACCATGAGGTCAACCCGCAGATATAGCTTATCAGTGAGTGAGTTTGGTGTAATCCTTGTGTCTCATCACTTGAAATGTTACCTCTACTTCTGCTCTGATATATACTATCAAATGCTATGCTATGGAATAGTTCCTTTCTAAACTGTCACCAATGTAAAGTGAGCTTTCCAACGTAAAGTCCACAATATTTCTGTGTTGACTTTTATGTAATCAGCCTTCAGGTTATATATAGAAACAGAGATACTTACAGAAATCAGATTGTAAATTCACGTAAGAGACAACTGATGATAAACACGTAGGTGCATTCATCCAGTCAAAGAACAGGATCAGCATTTTGTAGTGCATCTTAACAAATACAGCTGATGAGCTTGAGTTGTATGGCATAAATAAAATTCAGCTGTAAACCCCTTATCCCTTCTCTCCCCTCTCCTCATCTAGCTTAAGGAAACCTAAATTTCTGAATGTATGTAACTACTTGAAAAATGTTAAATTGATCTGAGGACTTTTAAAACTGCTCAGTCCAACTCTAGAGATGAAGGGATTAATTTGTCTCATTCAGCCTTTATTTTGACTCTATCCATTGCATTTAGAAGAAATACTCCTGTTTTACATTGGCCTCAAGTAACAGCATTAAAGTGAAAAAGTTATATCTGTTATTTTCTGGAAAGCGATTCAGGCATCTGAGTGTTAATTTCTTTAGCATTCCATTTTTTAAGTTTCTTTAGACTCAATACAGCAGATTATTTTATGTGGGGCTGAAGTGTTTCACACATAAAGACACAGAAAATTAATTTGTGCATTTGCATTGCTGACCATATCTACAGATTTTCACCTGTCAGTGTGTAAGAATATTTGTTCATACAAACAGGACATTATTCCTAATACAAGATTTCTGGAATTCACATTAACCATTAAAAAATCAGCCTGCTTAAAGGAAGTTTGGGAGAAGAAGTGAATGTAAAGAGGAATAAAAGAAGTTAAAGATTATTTTGTGCAACAGTGAATTATAGGCCTACTTAGGCTTATGCACACGAACTAAAGGATGGAACTTTTGTAATTTTTCAGTTCATTTAATCTGAAAGGCCCACATACCGAGTTACATAGCCAGTGTTAACGTCTGCAGTTTGGTTGGTACATGCCTTTGGTGCTGATACTAGCTCTGTGACCACAGTGGCTTCTATTGCTCAGCTTTTTTAGTGGCTTGGCATTCTTCATATTCCCTCAGGCTCTATGGCAAAACAAGTGGACACCCACACTGGATGCCAAGAGAATCATTTTAATGAATGACATACTACGAGCCTTGTGAAAGTAATTTGCTTTGCTCCATGGTGTAGTTGGCTAACTTCCTATTACTGAAGGTTCGGGCTAAACCCAGCACTAAAGCTATGCAAATTCTTGCCTTTTGGGAATCATATCAGAGAAACAAGTCTTATTCAAAGTAATTCTTGCCTTTGTTTTCTAGAAGGAAACTTAAACATTGAACTGGCTTGGGAAACAGTTATCTGCTATCCCATATTACAGGGAATGAATTCACATCTAAAGACTTGGTATTTTTATAGCAAGGTATATCTTTTATGAAACATACAACAAAGATTTTGATAAAATCTTATTTTCTGGCCTGTAATTTGATGAGGACTGCTATTAGCTGTCAGATGCTGACAATTAAAGAGCTGAGAGCACAGAACAGGCAGCTCACCCTTCCTTCAGCTTATACCTTACTTTGCCTTGCTCTCTTCACAGAACATCATCTGAATACAGTAATTCTGTGATATGCACAAATATGTGTCCTGTAGGCACTCACTACTTCCACAGCTAAGACTGAGTAATATTTTCTGCTCCAGACTCCTCTTTCAGGCATACTACTTTGATGAAACATTCATCTTTTAGCTTTTCCTGAAAAAGCTGCCTGCTGCCTTTGCTCCCTGGCCACCAATTCTTCCAAAAAACACAGGCACCAGAGGGGACAGCTATATGTATATAGAAGAAATGACTTTTTTCTGTCATGAACATTAGGCATGGAAACAGTCTCTGTGGAAGGGCCAGTCGGGGCTTGAAGATAAAAATGGGCTTTGATTTGACTGAACTCTGAAGCTCTGAGAATAGCATTCAGTGTTGCTTGTTGTACACACAGTTCCCACTCAGCTCACACTGTGTGCATCTGAGGCGTGCTGAGCTGTGCCTACATGTGAAGCCAATTTAGCTGGGTAGTGAAAGTGTGAAGAAGTTCTGTGAGGTGAAGCCCGGAGCTTCATCTTGTTGATTCCTGAAGGCATGGTAGGAAAGACTGCTGCACCCTTCAGGTTAATTGTACCCAGGCTATGACTTGAAGGCATCATGGTGCAGAAGAAGTTACTTTTTACTTTACTTTGGAGTAAAACTTTCTCCTTCATTTAATTCTGTAGTTTAAACTTGCCTTAAAACCGAAGTTCAAACATCACAGAATTGCTGTCCTACTGTTGTGGTGTTTATTGTAAGATTTGTTGAAGCTCATGCATGGTTAAAATGTCATTATTCTCTTACTTGTGAACCTTTTTTTAATACCATGCTTCCCTCTGCCCTATGCCAAAACAGGTTTTCTGAAGCATGTTTATTCAAAATCATGTTAAATAACTTGTCGACTCTCTAATGCTCAATTTAATGGGAAAAGGATTAATCTTTGAACTTCTGTGCAGATGAGTAGACAAGAATTGGAAACAAGTGAGGCAAGGACTAATCAGTACCCGTGAAATAGTATGGGGAGTCCACATCTCTGTCATTAAAGGAGTAAGGACAGAAACAGGAGTAATGCTGACCCTTTGCTTCACAAAATAATTCTGACTCAGTCCTGTGGCACTCTTCTGGGATTCATTACTGATTCCACAGGCATAGTATTAAGGTAAGCATTCAGTTTGGAAGGAGGGTAGTTAACAGCCCTTTCAAGAATAATATGAAGTGATGGTGATTGTGCCATGCTGTCAGCTGCCAGCAAGAGTTTCAGTACAGAGCACTACAAAAGAGTGTTGTTTGCACCTCAGTAAAATAACTTGTGTACTCATTGAAGAACTAACGAATGGGCATCAGCAGGTACAAAATTCACAAACAAATGCATGGTGGTAGAAGATAGACAAAGCTTTTCCCCTAAGTCAAATTTATATTTTAGAAAAGAGTAGGCTTTGTTCAGCTGTTATATGACATTATAAGGGGTCATAAAATCAAACTATGTAAATATTAGCAGTGCTGAAACCATTTTGTCCTAGAAGCTGCCTGTAGAATAGCTATATCAGTAATACACAAGTCTGAATGGAGACATATGGTCACCATCAGCTTGCATATTTAATTTTGAGATGACACTTCTATTAATTCATCTGAAAAGGGGGAAGCTACCATATAACTGGTTGCAATTAGCCAAACCACAATCTTCTCTAACTGGTTCACTCTAAACCAAAAGCCAAAATGGCATTTTAGAATTACATCATCACTCCCAGATTTGCATTTCCTGATGAATTCCCAAGGTTAAGATCCAAGCCATACTGTAAAACCAACCCTCAGTTATACTTTTTAGAGAGGAAGATCAGTGGCAGGTGGTGCCTGCTATAAAAGCCTCATTAAAACACCTTCTGTTTGAATATCACAAAAGGGAGTCACCAGATGGAGGCACAGCTCCACATGGTAGCCCTACCTCAAATGAGAGTTTCACCTGACACTTTGGGGACAGCAGATTTTTTTCCCTCCAACTAACAAGCCACTGAGGTTCAAGAGAGGATATATTAGGATTAATTAAACTTGATCACTAATCCATTGTAATGCCATATGCTAAAGGCGTTGTTCATTGTCAAGCCTAGAGACAGGTAGGGCCCCTCTGGTAATGTAAACTGTCCCCATTTCCACAGAGCTAATCTAATTTCACCTCCTTACAGACCTCAGATTCCAGTAAAGATACTTAGCTCTTCCTGCTTTGTCTCCTGATGCATTTTTGAATAGTAGCAAATCTGATACAGAAGCTAATGATGCTGAAACCTGCTGACTAATTGGAAAATGATTTTTCCTGGTGCTGCTTGCTGAAATGAGCAAAATATTGAAAGGGTAGTTACTCTATTGTGTGCTGAGCCTGTCGGTTCAAAGAACCAGCTCTTCCCTCATCAGCCACAGAGTTCAACTTCTCACATCTCCTCCCCCTGGTAGTCCCAAAACACATTTGAAGAATATGTGATTTACTAGGTGAGAACAATTGCAGGCTAAATCATGTAAGTAAAGTTTATGTTTCTTAGAGGAGGCGTTGTCACCTTGCGCAGCTCTTGGCGTGGGAGGATTTTTTCAGTGGCTTGGCTTTGGGATTGATCCAAACCATTAAGTGCCAAACAGTGAACCAGAGCATTTTTCATAGTTCTGTTGTGTGTTTTGTGTTAAGTTACTTTAAAATTGCCACCCACCAAGCCTTTTTCTTAGGTCAAGGAGGTCAGTCTTATTTAATATGTAGTGTGTGTATTTGTGAGAAACAGAAGGCAGGCAGAGAGGTGCACTGAATTCACATATTTTTTACTAAGTGATATGTAGCATCCTATGTTCCCAAAGCAAAAAATCTGTAGTTTTTTGTAGTAATTGTACTAACTATTCAGGGCCAAAATATGTTTTCATACTGATCTGATTCGAGGGCTGGTCTGCTCAAAGTGAGAGAGTAAGAAATGAGTCAGGGTTTTGATGTATAACATCTCATCTTGTGCTACCTTGTTAAGACTACTCTATACTTACAAAATGCCTTCTATTCCAGAAGGGACTCCAAGTGTGTTGCCAGCTGTATGCACTTAAATATCAATTCAACCACCACTGAAATGCAACCATCTCTGGCACGGAACACGGCAACTCCTCCACTCCAGAAAAAGCAAAACACTGTTTTTAGGATGAGGAAGTAAAAAATAACAGCTCCAACTGCAGTTCCAAGGGAAATTATGCTGGCAGAGAATAAGTACCCTTGTTGAAAGCTGGCCAAGACACTGGAGCTAATATTCTCCACTCGCAGAAATGGTGCTAGGGGATCTTTAGCAGTCACAGGTGATCAAGACCTCAAGTTTCTGTTGAGTTCAAAAGGCATTGGTTGCTGCATGTGATAAAACTTTTCCTGTCCTTTAAGTAGAATGCCAGATATCTCTGGCATTTCTCGCCCCCCCCCCCAATATATGTATTATAGATAGTGCAAAGCCAAGCAATGGACCCTTGCTCCCGCCAGTGCAAAGTCACTCAGAAGAACAGTGCAGCTAAGCCTATCCATGGGAGCAACTGTTTACCAAAAAGACCAACAGAACTGAATCTACCTAGTTTACCTCCAACATCTTACATGTGCACAGTAAATTTGGCATTTTTTTAAAGGAGGATTTTGACGACATTTCCAAACAAGTACAAATGTCATTGTGGTTTCCCACTGTTTCTCCTAAAGAAATCCCTTCCAGTTAACTTGAAATTCCCAGTTAATTGGTAATGTGGCCCACAATGTAGTAAGAAGAGACAAAAAAGTTAAGTGTGTTGGCTGAAAAGAGGCGTTACAGAAGGTGCAGTAGTCCCATATTCTCATCTGCTTTCTATCCTGCCTGGGCTTGGGCTCAGCAATTGTGCGTTACTAATTAATGGTAAGCTAGTCCATGATGTCCACTGTGTACACTGCAAGCATACAGGCCTTGATAGATATATGTGTGTACCATCATATCTATCCATCCAGACAGATGGCTTTTCTTGATCACAGATGAATGGATCTGGCAGAATTGTAACAAATACATGATCTCCAAACCAAAACCAGACCAATGACTGTGCTCATGAATAAAAGAGCTGAGTTCAGTGTATTATAATTAACTGAGGCAACTTGGGTACCGAGGAATAGATTTTGAGATTCATAAAATATTAATGAGATTTAACAAAAAGCATATGTAAAAATTGCAAGTGTGCATTGATTTTCATTAGTATTCATCTGTTTAAAATTTAGACAATTTATTAAGGAAGCAGAGAACTGATTTGGGTGTTCAGTTGCATAATGGAAAAAAAAGCACTCATAGCTGTGCACGGTGACTGTGTATGCAGTTTTTGCCTTCTGCATGTGAGATGGGGCATAATACACCCTGGGTATTTTAGGAACTATCTTTCTTGTAAACTGAATACTTTCAAAAACCTTTATGTAATCATTGTTATAAACTGGTTAGCAGTGCCCTTTCTGGCTATGTCTGATATTCCTGCGAAGTGAAAAGAGTTTCAGAGAAGTTGCAGGTGACCATTATTCCTCTTGGTGAAGGAATGTGACATACAAAAGAATTGTCTCAAAGCACTAATTGTGCATTAATGATATTTCTGAAAATTTTGTTGGGACCGAAGAGATAAGATCTTGTGGACCTGGTGGTGGCTCCAGTTTTGAAGTTAGACAGATAAGAGCTGCAGCAGATCATTTTCTGCCAAACTGCTTTCCAGCTGGGCGGTCCCCAGCATACATTGGTGCATTGGGTTGTGCTTTCCCCAGGTGCAGGACTTGGAGCTTCTCCTTGTTGAACTTCATGAAGTTCCCATTAACCCATTTCTCCAGGCTGTCAAGGTCCCTCTGGGTGGCAGCACGATCATCTCGTGTATCAGCCACTCCTCCCAGTTTGGTGTCAGCAGCAAACTTGCTGAGGGTGCACTCTGCCCCGTCATCCAGATCCTTAATGAAGATGTTAAACAGAACTGGACCCAGTAATGACCCTTGGGGTACGCTGGTATTTACTGGCCTGTAACTAGACTTTGTTCCACTGGTCACCATCCACTTCACTGTGTGCTCATCCACCCTGTACACCAACAGCTTGTCTACAAGGATCTTACGGAGAACGGTGTTAAAGGCCTTACTGAAGTCCATGTAGACAATATCCACCACTCTCCCCTCATCTATCAAGATGGTCATTTAATTATAGAAGATTATCTAGTTGGTCAAGCAACATCAGAGTTCATGTCACACTGGTGTGATGGAGAGGTAAAGAAAAGTATACAGACATGGTTGGTGCTTGTAAAATGTACCATTATAAAACAACTCTAAAAAAATCATATGAGAGTGAAATTAATGATACTTAAAAGGGAAGCTACTTTGACAAATCTTATGCTTCAAAAGTCATATGAGACGTACTTAAAGAATTTAATTTGTAGTTAGGGTTTGGATTATTGACTTATTAAATGATTTCAGATCTTTTACTTCAACAGAATAAGCTAAAGATCTTGAGGGTCCAGGAAAATGTAATTTTTTATTTGGTTAATTTTAAGCAAGAGTGAGAGGTATGGCTGATAGTCACCTCATTATTGCTGCGTAACGGTTGCAAAAAGTAGTATGAGTCATATCAAATTTTCCTCTATCTAAACTAATCTGCAGCTAGATTGCTACACTTAATCTGTATTTCAGACTGGAGTCTATAACTGCTGTTTAACTCAAAATGGGGAAATGCAATAGCCCACATGTATTAAGCTAATTTTGCAGGGCATAATGAACCTGAGGAAAAGCTTTGATGTTCTCTTTGCCCATACCAGTTTTATTTCTCTCAGTGTTACTGGTAATTGCTTTTACCTCCATTAGAAAGAATTTCAAGACTTCCTCCTTTCTGCAATTCATTTGAGTACCGTATGGTTTTGTATGTTCAGCCATTTCCATAGTTTTTATATATCCGTTTCTAGACTCTGACCAAAGACTGGAGTAACAACCCACTGGGCTTGGGTTTGGGAGAATGGAGATAAACAGTTTTTTGCAGATTCTACCTGATAGTATTTTCACATCCAGTAGGTACGTATCTTTAAGGTTACTAAATGTAGTTAAAATAAACACAATTGTCTTTTTAAGTAACTATTTGATCAATGGTATTTATATCCTGTGCAACTGATGTCACATTTTTATATTCCTGTTTCTGGCATTTTGTTTCTGTGTTCTTCCTTTACCCTAGTGTTTTACCTTACATACCCAAGGGTCTAAGGCATTACAGTTCCAGCCACTATGTTAATCCCATTGCAAATAGCATAATGTTCCTACAAGGCACAGAATTGCAAACATGGCTCTGCCTCCAGGTATTATTTTTTTATGTTACCTGAGTTTGAGATAAATCAATCTTGATTTTTGTAAATGCAGAGAACCTAGAGTCCCCTTTCACTTTATTTGATATTTTGCATCCTCAAGCATTTATATTAACCAAACATTGGCGAACGCCCAAATAGGCTGCTTTTCATATTTTTGTCCAAAAAATTAATCTTGTGATCTAGTATCACGGCAAAACTCTGGCCTTGTGCCAATACCAATCAATACACTTCTGTGTCATTATAGCTTATGATCTGCCAAGAGGGTGAAACAAATAAATGCATCTAAACTGCATGTTGATAGCCAGGTCATTTGGACAATGCTTTTGTACTGTGAATAAGAAACAAAGCTGACAAACTGAAGCCATCATATAAAAGGTTTAGATCTGGCAAGGGCCTAACTTGCACTGGTGTCCTGATGTACGACTGTATCCAATGAAGATGTAGCAAACTGAATCACTAGAAAGAATGAATCCACAGCCTATTAGTGCATCACTACCTCTCCTGTATTAATTTTCATCTCCCAGAGCAGAACACCTGGCTCTGAAGTGCCTTTTGCACTCCATGTTTTTTTCACTGTGATCTAGTGAAAGCAAAGGATTGCATAGCAGCTGCAAGAATTTTTGCTTCAGAAATGATTAGTCATACTACTACATGTGTATAAATAATTGGATTTATTATTTTCTCTAACACTCAAGTGAAATACTGGTAACATATACTTGTACTCGTATGCAAATGACAAGGAAAATAAATTACTATGTTTTCTCATGTATCTTCTCTTTTTTCTCCCCCCTCCGCCTTGTTTTCTTTTCATGATTCTTTCAAGTCTTCGATGGAATTTATGTCATACTGGTTGTTTTTTGCATTAGCCTTATAGCCTTTCATGGCTTTCTGAATTATCCCTCTTTCTGTTTGTTTTGTGTGTTCTTAGTAGGGCTGTTGTTAGCTCCATTCTGGTGTTTGTAGTTTTTGGAAATCTGAATCTTTGTTATTTATGTTATCAGTGATCTGACCTGGGTTGCCCGCAGCAATGTTCCAACTGTTCTCAGGTCCTTAATTACTAATTATGCAGATGAACAGATTGTGCAAACCCTTTCCTTATGGCCACATTCTGGAGGAGTTGTTTTTATTAAATTGCTGCTGCACTTGAATTTTGAGTAGGTGCTGACCAATACTAGCTTTTTTCAGATGTCTTGTATGTGTTTATTGTAGTAATTTATTAACAAGTGATAGTTACACACACCCCAAAAAATTCAAACACATAAACCACTGAAGTGACATGGTTGTAAGGAGAGGTAAAGGGGACAGATTAAAACCAGATATCCAGAGCACCAGCCTCTTCCTAAAGATCACCAGGACAGTGGACAACCTGCCAGTAGAACACTTGGAACTGTTAACATTAATGAAACAAATTAATCACTAGTATGCATTGATTGATGACATTATACTAGGAATGTTCAGAAAGAATTAACTTTTGAGGTGGAAAAATTCTGCTATGTTAATAATGCTTTTACCAATTAGATAATGCTCCAGTTTTTGAGGAGCAAGTCACAGTGTAACATTCTGTGGAAGGAAATGATATCTTCACAGATATCTTCATTGATGTCTAGTATCATCATAAGAATGAGAAACTGACCCTAGCTTGGGTGACAACACTGGGATATGGAATTATGGTCATACCCTATCTTTCTTTTTCACTGTGCTGTAATAGTGCACAGAAGACATATTGCTTTTACTTGAATAAAATATATGTTCTTGGTAATACTGTGCACTCTAGTTGGTCATTTGAAGTCACTTAGTGACTTTGGCAAGTGCAGCACCATCAACCATCTCTTGCTAGTGTGAGTATGCATTTATATGTTCCCTGAGGAACCATCGTTACCTCAAAAGACAGACAAGGTTATCCAGATACCATACCAGAATACTGGTAATTTTCTTCACAGAAAAGCCTTTTGAAAATTAGAAAACAAAGAGTTTGTTTTCCTTGCTTCCCTTTTACAGAGTTGTGTAGGGTGGAAAACAGTAGGATGCAGCTAGAAGAGTGGAAAAAGTGAACATCAGAAATAATAAAAAAAAATTATGTCTGTAAAAACTGAATAGCCAAGATTTTCAGATAAAATTTCAGTGTGAGATTCAAGTTGCCAGCAAAATCAGCACAAATCTCCTAGTGACTTCAGTATGGACAGATTCTAGTCTTAAATATTTTGTTGCCTACCTAAATAGGCACTTAATGTTTACAATTTCAATCATTTATCAGCAGTCCTGGCTAACCGGGGAGGTCCCAGCTGACTGGAGGTTAGCAAATGTGTCACCCATCTACAGGAAGGGCCAGAAGAAGGATTTGGGGAACTGCAGGCCTGTCAACCTGACCTCTGTGCCAGGGAAGGTGATGGAGCAGGTTATGTACGTGTCACATACAGGATAGCCAGGTGATCAAGCCCAGTCAACATGGGTTTACGAAAGGCAGGTTATGCTTAACCAAGCTGATCTCCCTCCATGACAAGGTGATACACTTAGTGGATAATGAAAAGGCTGTGGACGTCATCTACCTAGACTTTAGTAAAGCCATTGACACCATTTCCCACAGCATTCTCTTGGAGAAACTGACTGTTTATGGCTTGGCTGGGCGTACTCTTTGCTGGGTAAAAAAATGGCTGGATGACTGGGCCCAAAGAATTGTGGTGAATGGCATTAAATCCAGTCGGCGACCAGACACAAGTATTGTTCCCCAAGGCTCAGTGTTGGGGTTAATTCTGTTTAGTATCTTTACCAATGATCTGGATGAGAGCATCAAGTGCACCCCCAGTAAGTTTGCAGACAACACCAAGTTAGGTGGGAGTGTTGATCTGCTTGAGGGTAGGAAGTCTCTACAGAGGGATCTAGACAGGCTGGATCAATGGGCCAAGACCAATTGTATGAAATCCAACAAGGCTTAGTGCTGGGTCCTGCAGTTGGGTCACAAAACCCCCATGCAACGCTACAGGCTTAGGGAGGAATGGTTGGAAAGCTACGTGGTGGAGAAAGACCTGGGAGTGTTGGTTGACAACTGTCTGAATATGAGCTGGCGGTGTGCCCAGGTGGCCAAGAAGGCCAATAGCATC
>NW_009601003.1:115277-122824 GCF_000690535.1 Cariama cristata
TACCTTGAGTAAGGTGTTCGGTTTTGGGCCCCGCACTTCAAGAAAGACTTTGAGGTGCTGGAGTGAGTCCAGAGAAGGGCAACGAAGCTGACGAAGGGCCTTGAGGGTAAGTCTGATGGGGAGCAGCTGAGGGAACTGGGGTTGTTTAGTCTGGAAAAGAGGAGGCTGAGGGCAGACCTTATTGCTCTCTACAACTACCAGAAAAGAGATTGTAGTGAGGTGGGTGTTGGTCTCTTGTCCCAAGTAACAAGTGATAGGATAATAGGAAATGGCCTCAAGTTGTGCCAGAGGAGGTTTATATTGGATATTAGGAAGAATTTCTTCACCAAAAGGATTGTCAGGCACTGGTACAGGCTGCCCAGGAAGTAGTGGGGTCATCATCCCTGGAGGCATTTAAAAGGTGTATAGGTGTTGTGCTTAGGGACATGGTTTAGGGGTGGTCTTGGCCATGCTAGGTTTGTGGGTGGACTCGATGATCTTAAAGGTTCTTTCCAACCTAAATGATTCTATGATTCTATATAATTAGACACACCAACAGAAAAAAAAATGGGAAAAAAATTTCAGTTCAACAATTAAACTTACTTCCAAGTCTTATGTCAATCAATGCAATTTGCAGTGAAATTTTCTTTTTAAGAAAAACCCATGGTTTTTCTTTTTCATGTGAAAGGAAATTTTCACACAAACAATGCAGCAAGTTGACTAGAAGTGGGAATCTCTGAAAATTACTAGAACCATCAAAGGCACAAAGGTGCTGTCTGGAACTATAGGAACTTAAAATGTTCAAACAAAGGGGAATCTGTCAACAAAACATACTTTTCAGGAGCAAATATTAGAAGATACTAACACAAACAACTTCCACCATAAGCACAATTCTGACTGTTTTTTGTAGATAATTTTTAACAGTAGCTCACAAAGTATTTTACAAAATATCATCAGCCTCAAATAACACCATGGGTAGGCAAGGTGATTAGAATTAGTCCATCAGGCCACTGATAAAGGTGGGAGAAGAACCCTAAGTTCTTGAGTCCCTTTTTTTGCAGTATTTACTAGAACATAGAGCTTTGCTAGAGGTGTTCCTAAGTCTAAAATGTAAAGTGTCTGTGTAATGTCTCAGACACAACCACCAGCAAACTCAAATCAGAAGTCAATCAGAGAAAGAGTTAGATCTGTCAGTGTCAGTGGAAACACTCTGATTAACTTGGAAGCTGAGTGTTAATACAAATCTGTTTGAAATAGGTTTGTCAGTAAAATCCTACTCAAAATGTTTTTTCATTGAAATGCATACATTCTTATTCACAGGTAAGGACCATAATGACTACATTTTAGGGCTCCATTAACAAAGTACATTAAAAAGCAGGCTTGTAGATTTCATTGCTGAATAGAAAAAAGGCAGAATTGAAATGTATTTTGCATTTTATCTCTGTGATGCCGTATCTGATCAATAAGCACCTGTTCAGCTTGGGACCTGTCTACATAGGTAATATTGGCAAGCTGGTGGGTGGAGGCTACAAAAGTTATTTGTGGACTGATAAGGGTGTAAGGAACAGTCTTCTTGGAGAGAAGCAGCAGCAAACTCTTCTCCCCTTACCCTCTGAAAACAAGTTTTTCCATTAATTGTGACATCGTGTTATATAATTATGACCTGGATTTACCAGTGGGTATCACGTGAGGAAGATATAATTATCTTTCCTTCTCTACTATTTTCTTCTTGTTTCAGTGAAGCAGCTCCAGAGTCATATCATACTTTTATATGGTAAATAGAAGACCATATATATGACTGCCTGCAGTTCAGCTACACATGAGTAAAGAGCCTTTTGTAAAAAGACCAGAAACTGTTATATCCCAGATTTCATAGGTAGTAATTTTAACTGATAGAATAATGAATGAATTAATTTTTAGAGAAGGGAGTGAGAGCTGTGGACTCAAGTGACTCACACTATGAGAGAATATTACGTGACATCCCAACGTCACTTCAGTCTGGGTTCCAGGAATAAGCTGAGAGGGAAAGCAGCTCTGGCTTACTCTCTCTTCTTTCCGCACTCTCCTTCCACTCAGCAGACACCTGTAAAGTCTTCTGGTGTGGTGTCATGATGGAATACCATACCTCAGACATCAGATTGATAGGACAGGGTAATCTGCTTTCAGTTTTAGTTGGCATAAAACCAAAACCACTCTTATTCCCTTCTCTTGTTTTCCTTCTAAAATATTCAACACTCCTACTGGCTAACAGAAAAGCAAAGAATAAAATAAGAAGTATCATGCTGGTAAGTGAGAAGCAAGAAGTGAGGGGAAGAATATCTGTCAAAAGGTAGGGTTGATATACACAAAAACTTGATCTTGGTGGACTGTAAATACAGAACTCTTTGAAATATTGCCCAGGACATACAGATTCTCATACTTAAATTTTATGTCTTACAGTCTCACAAAAGGTTGGGATTGTATGGCATCAAGCTGAATCAGAGGCTGTAATTTTCCTCCATTTTTCCTTTCATCCTATAGATATTTGGATCTTCTAAAAACTATTAGACTTCGTGTTAGAAAAAAAGACAAAGTATCAACTCCTTTATTATCACTCAGAAACAAAGAAAACCAAAGCTTTAAGACTTTTTTTTTTTTAAAAAAAAAGAAGCCATAATAATTAGGAGAGTGAGGCATTGCCAGAGTTCTGAACTCTCCATTGCCTGGAATGTGGAAGAGCTGCTTTCCTTACTTTTCTTTAGGAGTGACACTGACAGATGCTTTTTACTTATTTATTTATTTTGGTTGGAGATAGGGCTAGAAGGATGAACTATGGTTCTATATGGTACAGTGGTATTTTTTTGAGAAATACAAGATCTGGGTTCTCATCATGGATTCAAGCATGAGCATGCACTAAATCTACCATTGCTTAGACTTTCATATTTAGAGAATGAAGTTCTAGGAAGTTCACTAATGTTGAAACTTCTACATATTATTGTATGGAGACAGATACCATAAGGAGCCCTATTCATAAAATAAATTTATTATATTCTTCCTGCAGATTAATAATTTTGAACTAGTAAATGATGATTTTTCCTTGCCCCATCAAAGCTCAAAGGTCCTGTTTTCTGTGTTTACTATGGGGATAATTTTAACTTCCAGCTTTTTCCATTTATCATGCATATGACACAGTACTCTCTGAGTGCCACACATACCTCTTTAAGTACAGGACCTCTTTCTCTGTTCCTAGTATGGTGTAAACTGCTATTGAGAAAAATGTTGGACAGAGGCCTCTATCAAAACCTCTGGCTTTAGAGTAAGTGTAGGCCTGCATTTTTTTTTTCTGTCACCTATCTGTCTGTTAAGGGTGAAAGGGAACCTGGGTTTTGAACTAGGATTTTGGGGTAACTTGAAAATGGTGTTGGATTTTTCTGACTTTACTCGTCCCAGGCTCACGTTCTAGCTCTCCTTATATTGACATCGTACCAAGCAAATTTTACCTTGCCAGTTCCTTCCAGATACAGATGATAATAGATAAGACCATTTTATGATAAAGCAGAAGGTTCTTTATGATAAAGAATGAGGAATTAGTTGGGGGCCAAAATCTGTCTTGATGGTAAAGAGAAAGGATCTTAGAAACCTGTTGTGTACTATGTACATGTACTTGACACAGCTGGAAAAGTACAAAGTTTACTTTCACAGAGACTGAAGTCTTAGAGCTTGAGACAGAATTATCTTTAATATTCTGTCCTCTTCTTTATTCTCTGGTTTGCTTTGGATCTGGATTCAAAGTGCCAAAATACTTAAAGGAAAGCTTGTTTCTCTTCATGTTATCAGACTGTTCAGACGTAGGAAGTAGCAAATCTCAAACAACTCATTGTTTTCAAACTTTTCTGCTAATTTTTTTGTGGCCTAGAAACCTAGCTAGTACAGATGCATGGAGGAACATGTCATTTGTCCATATCATTTGTCTTTGAGAGAGATTCCATTTACAGTGTATTTAGATGTAGAAAAATGAAATCACAGTCTTCCTAACAATTACTCCATAAAGGACAAATGCAGTCATGTTTCTTATCAACTTGTGGTTTTTAGTACCTTGGACTTTGACGTGATGTTTTGTAGTTTCAGACATACTCCCTTAAATTACCAGATAGCATTGTGACTGCCAGTAAGGACACTTGTTAACTATAACTTCAGATTTTGTATCAAAACCAGCAGACACAATTGTCTTCAATCTAGAAATCATAGATGATGACTTTTAACTAAAACTCCCACTGAAGGCCCTTAATATAAATTCAGATTTCACAGCGCTTGTGGCATTTCTTTCGTAATACAGCATTTTCTTGAACAGCTTCTCTAGGGAGAAAATCCTGTGGTACATGCGGGCATGCCAGAAGTTTCCTCTCTCACTGCAGTTTTGCAGCTGGCCAACATTCCTGAAGCTTCCTAGAATAGAACGCTTCAGGCAACCCTAGGGACCACCGCAGGTTTCCAAAAGGTTTTTATTAGTAGTGAACTTGATAAACAACTTGATAGTAATATATTAATCTTGATGAGAAAATATGCTTTTCATTTAAAACAGCAGTTTGGTTTGGAATCAAATTTTGAGGGTGGGTGGTAGGGATGGAGGAAAATTCTCAGTTCTTATTCCTGTGAATTCTGCTACTTAACCAACTGAAACTATATTTATGTCCTACTTAGTTTCATTTTTCTCTCACGGCATATTTCCCTGTACCTATCTAATTTTATTATTTGACCCCCAATTGTCCTCATATGACATCAAATCCTTTTAAGCAAAGGCTGAGCTCTGTATTCCAGTTTTATCCTGACTTTACTTGGTAGAACTTCCTTCAAGAGGAGAGCCATGGATATATAGGTTAGAGGAGAGGAGATGATATGTGAAAAAAAAAAAGGTTTGCTTTGAGTAAAAACGATTGTACCATATATACCACGTTTCTGACTTTTTCCTGTGTGTATCTTTACCCTCTGGAATGACATGGATTCTTATTTTTTTCCCTTCTTTGACCTTTTAAACAAGGTGATGTCTAGCAAAACAGGTAAACTAGCTCAGAAAATGCTTTCAGGTAACTTTCATAAACCTTCCAAATCCAAGCCAAAATGCAGACTTTAGACAAAGAAAAATACTTTAAGAGAAACCAGACTTTTTTTGAGTATGTATCTGAGTAACAAAAAGATGCAGAAATTCTCTCATTTCAATCCACGTGAAGCTTTCCTGTGGCCTATGTGGTTGCCACCGTCTAGCAGAAGGAAAGAATAGTACACTTACATGTATCCATCTCTAACCCACCTATAATTAAAAACTGTTCTCCCAGCCAATCTGTATATGCATTTTGCTCAATTACTTTTCTGCTTGCAGTGTGATTTAGTGGACCTTTCTAGAGATAACAGACTAGAGAGCCTGGGATGTGGACAATGACACTTCTCTGAGCTTCAGAGGTTTCTTGAGGTCCAGTTCACAGAGTAATGTTATCTTAGCTCTTGTTGAAAGGATCCTTTAGCTTTTTGCCATTGCAAATAATAGTAGCAGTAATAGTAGTAGTAGTAGTAGTAGTAGTAGTAGTAGTAATTTATTTATTGCCATTTTAGTCTTTTGTCTTTGCTAGAGCAAAGACCTTTTGCAGGTAAAAATGGTAAAAGAAAGGCAATGCCTTTTTGAGGAAAAATTGGGAAGAAACTGATGATCTTGCTCGAACTCTGTTCACATCAGGACTGAGAGTGAGAAGTCTGCATATAAATATCTGGAGGAAGGTGCCACTGCATACTGAAGAAGATGCTTTCTGAGCAAATAACCAGTGTTTTAACAATATGGAATGAATAAATAGATGCAGTTAAGCCCCAAAACATTGCAAACTGAGTAAGACACAAAGTTAACTCTGAGCAGAGAATAGCATGCACCTTGCAGGCTGTATTATGGTAGGATATAGAGGGTCTCCATTCTTCCCAGAAATAACAGGGAAATTTGTTTGGTTCCTCCTTCTTTTTTCAGATGCTCACCCTGTTTTTTTGAACTATGACACTCACAGTAACTCTGGCATGTTTTTTGCCTGTAGTCTTATATCCTGGAGTGGTGTGACAATCCAAATTCTAGTAGAGAATGAATCCCTAGTCCTTGTCCTGAAAAAAGGCAGATGGTTCTATTGTGAGTAATATAAGGTCAAACCCAGGAAAGAGATAGACA
Source organism: Cariama cristata (assembly GCF_000690535.1). NCBI lineage: Eukaryota > Metazoa > Chordata > Aves > Cariamiformes > Cariamidae > Cariama > Cariama cristata. The sequence continues at coordinate 121,435 of NW_009601003.1, forward strand.
TGTAAATGTATTATTCCTAAAATTCTCATGGCTTCTCTGCAATAGGTCCATGATTTTTGGAAGTTTGGGAGTATGAGCCCTATAGAGCATTGAAAAAAGTTCCTTTTATTTTTGTGACAACAATCAAGAGGTTCTTTTCACAGACATGAAGAGACTCTGACCACCACATCTTCAGAAACTCCTTAAAGCAAGAGTGCTGTTTTCTAAGCCATTCAGATATTAGTATGTTTCAGGTATTAGTAGTTTATTGTTACTAATAGCCCGAAATTTAGCTGCTTTAATGAGCGAGAGACATTATTGCCTAAAGATCTTACAGATCCAATGCATTCTCCTAATTTCCAAGTATCTTTTGCTACTTTTCCTTTTCAAAGTTATTTTTTCAACATCATGATAGCTTCTAGTCCTTCAGATGTTTTTCTTGTGAGATGATTAAACAAAATGAATGCCTTTTCAATAAAGGAAAAAGAATTAAACATTTAACATTTTTAAAAAAATGTTTAATTGTATCAGGTTCCTTGTTTTCCCATTTTCACTTGACTCAAGCAATGAATATGCTCTGAGCTAATTCTAATACTATCAATGCTACTAGTGCTGCCACGCAAGTAAAATCTTTTATCATTAGTATTCCCACCCCAAGGAATGGCTTGTCATAACATTGACTTTGCCATATGCTACCACTCAAATTGTCATTGTCAAGTTATCGATGACATGGATATTTCACAGAGTACATGCTTCTTAAAGTGCATACACTCCCAAACACACAGACTTCACAGTTATTAGTGTAATGCAAAGGTAGAAAGAGTTGGGAGTTCTCACTCTTACACAAGATTCACCTATTCAGCTGTTCCTCCTCCTTCCTCCTCCAAAAGCTGTATTAGTGATGCTTTTTATTTGCTAAGCGGTATCTTAAAGCAGGACTTAGCAAACATGAGGAAAGTAGATTAATTCCAGCAACAACTGCTAGTTTATCTGTTAATGCCCCTGGCAAAACACCATTGGAGCTGACATGCATGACTGATGGGCTCCCTTAACAAGTAGCTCATCTTCCAAAGAGGCGTTGTGTATCTGTAGCTCTGTTTTCAGTGCTGTCTGTGTCTGAGTCCCTACAGATGGTAGCAGAAGCATTTTTGCACCACCTTGATCCTGGGTATCAGCTTGGCCTATTGTGCAATCCAAATGAGCCTCAGGACGAGCCAAGATATGAGTGATCACTGACCAGCTACTCCTCTTCCTTCTTTGGTTCTGAGAGTAGAAAAGCCAGCCTGATTCTTGTCTGTGTCGCATTTTCCTTGTTTTGTGCTGCTTTCCTGTCCTCTTCGCACCTCTAGAACAATACCAAGGACTCAACTGCAGGGGCTCAGAGATTCAGCTTTGAAACATGTAAGAGCTG
>NW_009601003.1:122838-124464 GCF_000690535.1 Cariama cristata
TGCTCCTGCCTCCTAGGCCTCTTATAGCTGAACAGAGTCCCGTGACAGGGCTGGCATTTGACATTGTAAATTTTTGGGATAGGATATTGTCTTCTATTGATCAATACAGGCCCATAAAGAATGTTGTATAAATAAATAATAATTGTAACCACAGGTGGTCTAAAATGGTAACTTGACCTCAAACACAGTTCACATATAGAATTTTATGTGGTTTTTTTTAAACTATAATTCCTATTGCTTTTGACATTTTTACTGTGACTGATCCATGATTTTCCCCATAATTTACCTTATCAGAGTCCAACCTCAATAAAGTTAGATATCATAAAACCACTATGTCTGCAACCATGCAGTATGACACAGTTATTTTATGGCTGCCTTCTCCATCATCCCTTAGACAATGGGAGTCCACACAGGAGGTGGTCTTTTTCAAAGGCTGTTAGTACATGATTTCTGCTTTCTACTCCATTTCTTAGTGGACTGACTGCCTACTTTATATAACTGCCCTATTTAATATTGCAGAACAAAGCTGACTCAGTTAATGTCTGTCACTCCTCTAGAGAGTGGTCTGGCCATGTGGCAATGATCTACTGTCAGCTTAGAGTTACTGACAAGGCCAAGTGACAAAACTCACATTATGGCTGTCGACGCCATACCTGAAGCTGTGGATACAAACCAGAGAATGCAATTTTCTGATGCTACAACTAACAGCTTTGAGCAAAATTATATGCTTGGAAACACACATCCAAGCGTCTTTTCCTGTGTGTTGTATGTTTAAACTAGAGGGGAAATGCAAAAATATGTGCATATATAAATATATACTTATGTTGCACATATTATATCTAAAATTAAACTAAAACTTTGTTTCTTAATACTTCCACAGTGAAAGCAGAAAGACCTACTTTCACTGTATGTTACAAGAAGCTAAGCACTTCTATTTTAAATACTGTATGTATGTGAAATGAAGTGTTTCACTACTTGTATTACAGCACTGTAAATACTTAGCTGGTTTTTATTCATAAATCATGCTTTATGAAATTATTTCTATTTGCAGCATCTTGTCCTCCATAATGAAATTAATTTTCACCCACATACACTTTTTCCTCAGCTGTCCAAGTTTTATTTTTTCCAAATTTATTTTGGTGATCCAGTCGAAATTGATCTAGCTTTTTTATACAGTGCTCCCTCTAGAGCTGCTGGAGAAAAATATCTGCAGCTGAACTACACTTAACATATATATTGATTAGAAAGTGTTTAATATTTTTCATCAATTACTTTGGAGCCTCAGCTTTCAGTGCCGCACAAGGTCTGTATAATTTGTGAGTGGATTTTGTAAAAGGGACTGCTTTGTTCCAAAACAAGGACAAAAATCAGGATAGGATTAACAGATACAAACAGATTGTACATGAGTTGAATTGGTCAAGGGATCTGCTAAAGTGTTTCTGGTAGACAGCTGCTTATGCAATAAAGCTTGGTGAAATAAAATGCAGAAGCTTATCTTGGAGGGGATAGGTTGATTGATCCCATCTAGCTTTTTCAGTCTGGAAAGCAGGTGTGAAATTTCACAGGGTTTCTCCCATGAGAGTCCCAGAACTTCCTTGTTTAATCAGGTCATGTGATAGCAGGAAT
>NW_009601003.1:124495-131845 GCF_000690535.1 Cariama cristata
CATTCTGGCTCCACTCAGAAGAGTCGAGACACCTCAACTATTGAAACACATGAAAGCTGATCTTCCCCACTTAACTCTGGAGAGGGTGGCAGAAAGAGCCCATATGAATGGTTCCGTGCATGGATAAAGGGAGGAAGAGGGAGAAACACTATCACAGCCTGATCCATTGGCTGAGTGGCTGAGCTGCTCCCCGCACCGACTGTGTATAATATCAAACGTACTGATTGCACCCTTGGCTCTGAAGCAGAAACTTCTCGTTCTGTTTCCACAAAGTACAAGTCCTAAAATAATTTCAGCTTAGGTTTCCATTCTTCATTTCTAAACTCTGACTGAACTCTGAACCCCGAAGTTGAGAGATCTGTATGCTTGGGATGGTTTCAGTTTTACTTTCTATTTAACCAGTTTAGTAATTTCAAGCTTAGAGCATGCACTTTAGAACTCGAATGAGTCAGAAATCCATGGATTTGCCCATCAGTTTTTAGCAATGGTCCACATGCGGGTCTTTCAAGGGGGCCCAGCTTTAAACAGTCACACATGAAGCCTGTGGAAAAGTGGGAAACCAAGAACAATGAAGCAGACTGTCAAGATGAGATATGGAGATTAGGTGGGGAGAAGAAAAAGACAGAAAAGGAAAGGACTAGTATAATGAACTAGGACATGTTACAGGGTCACAGAAGCAGGCAATAGGTGGGAAAGGAACCTCTTGAGCTCATCTAGCACAACCCCCTGCTCAGAGCAGGGTCAGTCAGAGCAGGTTGCCCAGGACTGTGTCCAGTTCAGTTTTTAACATCTCTGAGAACAGAGACTGCATGGCTTTTCTGGGCAACCTGTGCTAGTATCTGACTGTCCTCACAGTAAAAAGTTGTTTTTCTTTGTACAAGTGAGATTTCACGTGTTTTCATTTGTGCCCACCACCTCCTATCCTCTCCCTCTTCTTCATTCCCTCCCATCAGGTATTTATACACATGGATAAGGGCCCCCTGAGCCTTCCCTTCTCCAGGTTGAACAGTTCCAGCCCTCTCAGCCTCTCCTCATATGACAGATGCTCCAGTTCTTTCACCATCTTTGTGGCTCTGTGCTGGACTTGCTCCAGACCGTCCATGTCTGTTGTACTGAGAAGCCCAGCAATGAAAACAGTACTCCAGGTGCAGCCTCGCTAGTGCTGAGCAGAGAGAAAGGGTTAGGATAGAAAGGATATTAGGAGAATTATGGGGGGGGGGAAAGTTACAGGCAGGTTAGCTGTTAGCAAAAAATGCCAAAAATGGATGAAATTGAGCAGTTTCAGGATAAGAGGTACAAAAACACTTACAAAAGTAAGAGAGACTTGACTTTTCAGCTGGAAATATTTTGTGGTTTTATCTGTAAAAATTGATTAAAAATATTACAACAGAAGCATGGCTCCTGATACGTACAAGAGTGTAAGTAGGTTACAAAAACTGCCATAATCCAGCCAATGGGTTAAGTCACATGGTCAAAAAATGCTGAAGTTACAATTCCAAGCATAACATTAATTACCCTTTCTCTTTTTATTTATGATATAGTCTACAGCTCACAGAATATTAACCATACTAAGAAAAAGGCATGTGTACACATGAATGTCTTTGGGGAAGACCTGCAGTTTATGGAATCTTAGATCTTGGTTTTAATCTCCACCTGGCTTTTGAAGATACATCTAAGTCAGTATAGAATATAATTAATTACAGCATTAGCTTATCTCTGAAATGAAGAAATAATATTTTAAGCAATTATCAGACTAGGATAAATTCGAGAAACCACATTACTTTTAAGTACAATCTCAGAAAATAAGAAAAAAAAAAAGGATTTATGTGGGATTGAAAATGCCCATTACTCTGCAGATCGGGCCCATTAATAAACATAACGAGCATTTTAGGCAATAAGATCTCCATAATATCTTGAGTTTACTGCCACATTTCTGATGTAAAGCCTGTTCCAAGAAGATACTGCCAAACTAGAAGTTTATAAGATACTGGTTTTGGATCTATAAAACTGGTTTATAATCACTGTTCTGAAGCTGCATTAGTAAACTCATTACCCTTGGGAAATACACACACTGTATATTTAAACAAAAAGGTAAGAGATTTTAATCTCTAAACTTCTCCTTTCTTCCCCTTTCTCTTTTATCCCTCTTTCTCCTTCTTCCCTTCCACCACTCCCTCAAAAAAAAAAAAACGACTTTGGAAAGAAGTGAGTGTTGAACACCATGTGACAATTATGAAAGATGTATATTCTCCAATAAAATTCTGTTCTCCAAATCAGCAAAATTGACAGGAGTACCATGACACAATTTTTTTTAGTTCATGTCTCTTTAAGGACTCTGTAAATAAACATACTGAAATTATGGTGCTGAGAGAGGTCAGAATAACAGTATTTTCTAGTTTAATCGTCTCCCTTTTTCTTTTCAGCTGGTCGGAATTCACATTGTTGTTAACCACTTTTTAATAAATTCCAAGTTTTGAACACTGTGCACTTCTATATAGCTTGCAGCTGGAAATGAACAGACTCACAATAGCTGAAGGTAATTCAGCAATTTGAAGTTTTTTATGAGGATAATGAAGTGAGAGATTCTGGAAAAAATATCCTGTGAACTATTTGTTTTCCAGAGCTTTTTCTTTATTTGTGGGATAATGTCCTCTCCTTATAACAGTTATGATTTTTCATTAGATTGCTTGATTATTTTTTCTGTTAAAAAACCCCACCATATTTAAAACTTCTCATCTGTTCCTCTACTCCCATTTCTCCACTGTTGATTGTAAGGATGGATCACATGACAATATAAATCGTTACGGCAGCTATTCAGAGAGTGCAGATCATGGTCTGTGTGCAACAGCTTGCTTTTACTTGTCTTCTGCATTGATGTCTTTCAAAAGACAGGCATTTCTGTATCCTATTTTTCTCTGTATATCCTGTCAAGCACTGTCTGTTCTTCTCTGATCAGGTAGAAGATCTTTCAGGTTAAAAATTAACCTTTAAACTTTTTGAGGAAAAAAAGATCCCAGAGTTCTTTTTCTGAGGCTGTAAAGATGTGCGAATTGCTCTACTTTGTGACTACTGAGATATTGGAGGTACAGCTGAACATCATGAAAAATTACCCTTCTGCGTGGAATTCTCTGACAATGTCTAACAAAAGAAAACAAGAAATTTAAGTGAATTTGTTTACAGCCTTCTGTCTTGCCTCTACTCTTGTGCTTTTCTGTCTCATTGATTCTACAAATGTGCAAGAGATAGCTCTCTTATTTGGTAGCAAAATAGGTACAATGGCACGAAGGCATTACCGTTGCAGGCTCTGGGATGTTACACTTTCATGAACACCAGGTTGTAGGGTTAGGATGGAAACTGCTCCCAGACTCTAGATTTTCATAAATAGGGAGGGATGTAAGGGAGTAACCAGGAGAAAAAAGAGATCGCACTCCTGTCTTTCAGATGCTGTGGTTTCTCAAATTAACTCTGATTCCCACTCTACTTGATCAACTTTTGATTGATTTTTTTTAATACCCAGAAATTATGAGCTATCTCAGGAACCTTGCAGAAACCTTGTATTTTTCTGCCTTGGAAGGAAGGTCTCTAACAGATTTTTCTGACCCTCCCTGCATCATCTAAAGGAAAGGCTGGGTTACAGTGTTGAAAGTTACTTTCCATAGTATCCGTTTTATTCTATTATCTCAAATTATTTTATTAATACTAGGAAAAAGATACCTGAGATTTATGTAAATATTAGGCCTATTTTACTGATAAAAAAATCTTTGGTAAAATCACAGTTTGCTGAAGGCCAGTAAATAACTTTAGACTGGGACTAGAAAATAAATGCCCAAATTATTCAAATGGAACTCAGAGTTTGTTAATTCTTGCCTGTGAAGATAAAAGTTGCATTAAAAAGAACCAAAACTACTTGAATAGCTGGGAAAACCTCTTTCTTTTTCTAAGCCATTCTTCTCTTAGTCCCTCATGAACATCTTCTTCTTCAGACTTCTCATCAGGAGGAGAGGTTTCCAGTAATGAATAGGTTTAGGAAATTATCTGGTGGTGAAGCGTTTGGCAATATACTTCTGAGGCTATTTTAAATTGATTCTGCCAGCAGTCTTTCATTGCACTGTTACGCCTGTCCCTGGGAATTCTGTGGTGGCACTAATGAATGCTGTCGACTGAAGCAACACGGCATGACCAGCACCACTCTCATGGTGATTTGAGGATACCTGTGTACTGTGAAATGGAGCAGGGTACAAGAACTACCCATGTAAGTGTTGCCTGCCTCCAGTTAAGGTCCTGCTCGTTGGGCAACTGCATCAGCCCACACCATACCTCAGCTAACTAGCTGAGAATGGTGCGAGCATGCTCAGAGCAACCTGGGGTCTCCGACATGATGCCAAATTGTGGTGGAAAGAAATGTTTCTAGTCCTTCACCTTAGTCACTAGACAACCCTGATTCAGAAGGTACGTGCAGATGTGTTTGACTCGGTATGGGCTTAGCAGCTTAGGACTCAATGCTGCCTTCTTTTATATTGAGCTTTTTACTTATGACACTTACTGCAATTGCAGATGTTGAGACACTTGCAGTACTGCCAACGCCAAATACAAAAAAACCCAGGTGGTAGACTCCCCCGCCTTCTCCAAAAAGAATATGATGAGTGCATCTTGAGGTTTTAAAATTTGTTTTGGTGTCTTTGAAGAGTTGAAGTAGAGTTGCCATGTATTTTCAGCTTCTTTCTGCAGTTATAAAGGTCAGAGACTCACTTTTATACATCTGAAAGCTGAGATTCCCATGCAGCTGCTTGATTCTGGGAGCTGCAGACTTTGAAAGAAGATGAAAGGTTTGATATTACGAATTACAGGAGTTGGTGATCTGTGCTTGGGTTTACTCTCAGTTTGGTGTTTTTCCATAAAATGGTGCTGCTGCATGACTGGGATATGATAAGTTGCAAACAAAACTTCTTGAGCAGCTGAGGATCAAAAATAAAATAGCTGTCAGCATGAAATGCAGCAATTTTACACCAGGTCTGTACATGTACATACTGCACTTTCCCCAGAAATCCTGATTTAGATGCTCCATTTAGACAGGCAGCTATGTTTATAGTTGATTCTATCCTGAAAATTACCAGCTATGTTATGCTAGATTTAACTGACTCTGGAGAAATTAAAGGAATACCATAACAAAATTGCCAGACTGAGCAACTCCAGTGTTGAATAGGAAAATTAAGCCATTATGTCAGTGGAAGCACATTTTGAAACTCGACGCTTACCTTTAAATGCAGTGCTTAAATTAAATTTTCTTGGTCTTTTTTTAAACTGGTCCATAGGGGACCGGGATTTGGATATTTCTGTTCGAATCATTGGAAGTATGTCTGTTTTCCTTCCCTTTCACTCCCCTCTGAACTCCGGATAGAGTTTAAATGTGCTTTGCTGGAAAATATTCCCCTATTTCGGACCCCTTTTCTTGTGTGGATTCACTTAGTCTACAGGCTGAACAATGGTAGTGATGGTAGAGAAATTTATTCTGCTTTCAGCTTTCAGCTATAAAATTTATTTGGATTGAGGAAGAAAAAGAATTGACACTCAGTTATTCAAGAACAACCTTGCAAGCTTTTCTTTACTCTTAACCACACAATGCATTTTAGCACAGAAATGGAGATTGCAAAGTGTGTACCTTAAGTTCTGGAGGTCAGATTTTGTTCAGAGAGGCACTTGAAATTTGAGAAGCTCTCCTGAAATTTATCCAAACCTCTCAAATCCTCAAAATTGTTCTCACAGTACTGCTATCACATGCTCCGCTTGCTGTTCTTTTTTTTTTTTTTTTTTTTTTTTTGACATTTTTTCTTCTATTTAAGGTGGAAGTTCAGTCTTTTACATGGTATTTTCTCATCTCTGCTTATGATTCTGGAGAAGGAAAAAAGGAAGGCAATAAAGCTTACTGGAACTGTAAGAAGTTGGGTCTACAATATTTTTCCACCCAAATATTTTTCCACCCAAATATTTTTCCACCCAAATATTTTTCCTAATGTTTCCTCCTTTCCCTCTGTAACATTCTGGCTATGCCTTCATCCTCTGGTGTTTTGCAGCTAGATGTAATACAGTAAGGTAAAAAACCAGTTGATTTGAGCTAGTTTTATGACTGTGGCAGCTGCTTCTTCACCTTTTTCTTCTCTTCTGTACCATATTCCTCTAAGGAAAATGCTGCTCTGAGATGTTATTAAGTATGATGAGATGCTACAAACCCAGGCTGCTGGGTCCAGGCATATGGTCCCACATAGCCATGATGAATATTCTCTGTGTATGGAATTATGTTTCATACCTTGAGGAAGAAAAAGAATATAGTAAATAATTGGAGTAAAGTAGCAAAATGGCAACAACTTTTTTTTATATCTTCTTTTCCTAGTTCCTACTGTACTGTAGGATGATGGATGTTACATCCATATCAGCATCTATCAAATCCTTTGTCAGCAGAACGCAATAGAATAGACTCACACCTGCAGGCTGTGTCAGGTCAGATGAAGATGACTCATTTTTCTTTAAACAAAAAGTCTCTTACTTCTCAGTAAAGGTGCAAGAGTTTTTTTTCCAAAAAAGAAAAAGAAAAACAAAAACAAAAGATTGAAAGTACCCTCTTTTTAACTCTCCTCTTCCTCCACCATGCACAAATCTTCTGGGATTTCTAACATCCTTAGCTTTTCAGTTTACATAACTCGAGGGAGTTAGTTTCCTGGAGTCAGTCTCCATTGACCATGAATGGATGGGAATAAGGGAACTGTCAAGCTTGCTATGATTCCCCAAACCCTCAGCTGATGTCTTGTCAGCTTGGCTGGGTTTAGAGCAACCTCAAGGCCACCCTAAGCACTGACAGCTGCTAATGGCTCCAAAGGAGTCATCAGTCTTATTGAGCTCCTCTCCCCCTCCTGCAATAGTGTTTAGTCAGAAGCTTTGATGGCAGGTGGTATTACAGCTGGCTGCCACAACAGTAGAGTGGGCCCCAGATTTGGGATCGTGCCCTTTACTTCCTTGTTTTGAAACTATTTTTTGGTGAGTGCTGCTTAAACAGATCAGTGATCCTCCACATTGCTGATATGATAGAAGACGGGCATCCTGAATATTGTTATTTTAGAGCTTGGACAAAGTACTGATTTCAACTTCTTTTGGAATGACTTGAAGATTGTAGATCTTGTCATCAGAAGACATTTTTCTCTGTTAATTAGCTACACAAGTTTCACCATGTTTCTTGCGCATAGCATAACTCAGAAGTAGGAGCGACCAAGAGCTGGGAGCATTTATTTGGCAACGGAATTCAGGAAATGGAAAGAAAAAAAAAATAAAATTCACCTTTGAATCCTGAATTTTCCCTAC
>NW_009601003.1:131855-154477 GCF_000690535.1 Cariama cristata
AGCAGAGTGAAGTCCACATGGTTCCTCTACGTTAAATAGATGAAACGTAAGTGAAACCTGTTTGTTTTCCATAGACTTCTGAAGCCATAATAGACATTTACATAAAATTTTGGAAAAGTTCCCAGGTTGTTACCGACACTGCACTGCGTGGTGATTTAATATTGTTAATATCTCTTGTAAGTTTAATTATTTCAGCTGATATTTAGAATAAGAATTGAGATATTTGCTATTTTAGTCATTTGACCTATAAGAACGTAAAAATCTTAGTTTTCACTTTTATCTGTTAGAATAGTTTGTTCCTACAGTTAATGCAAAAAGCTTGAAATGAGAATTTTAAAAGGGCAAATAAGCCTCTTAGTCTGAAGTTCAGTCTATTGTTTTTTTAGAAATCACACAATTGAAAATTTGCAAAGGACACAGCACTAGGCAAGGCAATGCAAGTCAAGATATGGCTGAAGTGCTAAACTGCTGGTGGTGCTCTGCAAATTTACATCAGCTTATGGCCAAATCCTGATTGCATCAACACTTAGGCATGATCCCATCCAGGTCCAGCTGTGGATGGGATGGCTGTGTTTATGCATATCCTATGCCTGATAATTGAACTATTCCTAACATATATTTTTCTAGCATATTTTAACATGCCTATGATCTTATTTACTATTTGTTGTGATAGGTGAGGCTGTAACAGAGCTAAGGAACTATCAGCCTTCCTGGTGAACAGTTTTCTAATAGCCTCTTGATTTAAATGTGAAACAGAAAAACTCCATCTAAAGCCAAATGTTGTTTGAATCAATTTAATGAAAGAAATCAAAGTGTATATGCTCATACCAGTAACTGCATTTTTGGTCAGCAGTATTGACCAGGAGGACCTGCAGCAATAGAGCACCTTCTTTCTGGTTGTAATGACTGTTTCAGCAACCAGCCAGGAAATTTTTTACTGGGTGGATTTAATTATGCATTCCTTAAGGTTAACCACAGACAGCATGTTTACTTAACTGCACTATCTACGAGGTCTGTAATCTGGAAGCAAATAGTGCATATACAGTACTACAGGAAGATGACATGGAGGCCAGGGAAACCTGTTGTGATATTGGTTTCCAGGCAAGATGTGGGTTCCCATTTCTTCGTTGATTTGAATAATACTTCTGTGCACACAACAATAATTGTACCTGCACTTTAGCTGACAATGTCTTGCAATGGCTCTGGACACAGAGAAGTGAAAGAAACTCTTTGAATGGTGCTTGCTGTCATTACATTTAAAAAGGTATGCCACTTGCAGATTTGTCAGTGTAAGTGATGCTCCATCAACACCAATCTGAACAGGTAATCACTGAAACCTTTGGAAGACACATGCAGATCCATCTGGAAATTACCATCGCTACTGCCTTGTGCTTATACACTTGTACTCATAGCTTATCTCCAGAATGCGCTCTGGGTTTATGGTTTCAGCATACATTCCCTTCGCTTCAGGACAGAGTTCAGATGTAGTTAATGCTAAAGTAGCTGTGCAAGTTTCGGGATAAAGACACCTATTTGACTGTCCTTTCTGGCATGTCATTGAGACTGTTAAACTATTTTTGAAACTCTCTGCTATCCATGTTGAGCATATGCCCTGTCCTGAACTCCTGTGGAGTACTGAGGCTTACTCTACCTGATCGTATTCTTTGACTAAATGACAGCTTAAGAGAGTACTGATTGTAATTCAAAGAAAATTGCTATTTTATTGCTGCAGTCTAGATTCCACCTTTCCCTTGTCCCATATGTTTGCCATGTCTCTTTTTGTTATGTCATGATCCAACTTTCTGTTCACTATAATAATCTTGAACAGTTTTTAACTTTCAATATTATTGGAGCTGCTTGTGGAGGAAAGTGCTATCCATCATGTCAAAGATGAGCAGAATCTGGGCTTTTGACTGAAAATTCCTCTGTGTTTTTATTTCTTTATAATGAACCTTACAAATTCTGTGCAGCTGACTGAATTAAACTATCCAGAATAAATGATACCAAGGTCAGTTTTCAGCAAGATGGTTTCCAGAACCGATGTGTTTGGAAATGTTAGTTCTATTTCTATGCATAATTACACAAGATATTTCAAAAGTAATGTTTAAAAAAAAGGATGCAACCTTTTCCTTGGAAATGTATGTCAGTGGCTGAGATGGTTATCCAAAACAGAAGAAAGATATTCTTTAGCGTGCTGGAAGACAAGCTGGTTTCTTCTGAGGGACACAGATGGCGTATGTACTGAGACACAACATGACATACTGCCTCTCCTGTAATTTTGTTCTTGTGGTTTGGTTATGGGAAGTAAACCATTCTATAACTCCTACCTTGTTCTTCACTTCTTGTGCTGTGAAAAACCTGCACAGGTAACTGTTTCTCAAACACACTGTGTTTTAGATGTGGAAGTGTGTGTCAGGATTGATGTCTCACTTTTAACTTCCAAACTTGAGAACAAAGACCTGGAACTTCAGCTTCTTAAAAATAATCATAAATTAATTTGATATGCCTTGTTTAGAAACTAGTCCAGACCCACTGCTTACACTGATGCTGGGGAAGGAGAGGCAGCTACGAGTCCCATACACACATACTCGAAATTGCTGCTTGTAGTAGATGGCTGCTTGACTGACTTCCACATGGAGAAAGCAGTCCTGAAAGGTGCTCTTACTGTGGTCTTGGATCCCTGCTGGTTTTCATGACCATCCGACTCTATGTAAAATGTCGTCTTAGGTGTTAGTCAAGATTTAAAAGACGTATAGATGTTTTTATGTGGAGGAAAGGCTACTGAAGGCATTTTGGGTTGTCTAAGAGCAGAACAAGCTTTTTTGTACACAGATCCTTTGACTTTAACCACACCATAGGTAAGGATGGTCCTGTCAGTTAAGACATTGTTCTGCAGTTTGCAAGATCTGTGTTCAATTCTTTATGCTCCTGCAAACATTGTTTGTGAGCTTGGGTAAGTAGCTTGGTCTGTACAGCTATAATGTCCTCATTTATAAATGAACAACAGCACACTTTGGCAAATCATTAACCTGTACTAGGTCATGAGGTATATAGATTGAGAGATGTTTAGGTCTGTGGTACTGAGGACCATATTAATTTCCAATCTGGTAAGAGTCCACTCAGGTAGCTTAGAAAGCTCAGGTTTTTTTAATGTGTTTTAAATACAAGGGGAGTTTTGGGATTGGGGGTATAAAAAAGGTTAAGAATGAGTAGACTATAATGATAGGTATGAGCATCTTGTGGAAAAAAAAATTCTCTGGATGGAGGCGAGAAAACTGATATGAAAGTATCACTACAAAGTTGACCTTAATGTACTCTTAATGTACACTGAGACAGTGGCTGAAATTTTCCTCACCATCTCTGCTTGAAGGAGAATTTTTTAATGAATGCTTGAACTCAATCAGATTAGTTTTACCTAAGTAGAACAGAGTAGAATTTTCTTGTTTATACACCAAGTTTCGCAGTGTTCTTTTTCAAGAACTCTAGTGCTTGTCTGTAAAAAAAAAAAATAAAATTCAGAAATGGAATTACTTTAATAGATTAGTATCTTCTGACTTCTGCTGGAAAAAGTTTTTGATTTGAATGAATTATGACCCAGTAAAAATTGTGCTTTTTGCATGTGCAGCAAATTCATAACAAAAGTACTGCACATTTGTTGATAATAAAGGCCATTCAGTGCTTATAGCAAACATAGTGTCATATCCCAGCAAAAAAAATCCCCAAATACCTCATTTTTTATGCTCTACAATCAATGTACTGGTCATTCTAGAGACAAAGTTTTTTTGTATCCTGGTGCTCATCCTTGAAACATTAATGTCTTTACAACATGTTTCTATTTGAAGAGATCCTATAAAGTTTCTCCAACAGCTGGTGAGTCAAGCTTTGCATTTTGACTGTACTTAGTAATTTAAAGCAGAAGTATCATTGTTGGAATCAAGGAGAACACGAATTGTGAGAATAAGTAGATTCATGAAGTAGAAGAAACAGATTTTAACAATGAGACTGTAGAGGATGAAATGGATAGTTTGTTGAAACAAATGAAATCATGCAGTATATTTAGCACTATTTTTCATGTTATATATGTTTATTGTGTGTGCTTGAATCCTTAAGAAATCTCTGGAAAGAACTTTAGCTGAGAACTTATATGACGAAGAAATCTAGAAAAGGGAATAAGAAAAAAATTAAATGATGTCTAAAGAAATTGTCAGTTGATACTTATGCCTTAATCTTCCGTGATAAATTACCCCTTAGCACATTTTTTTATCATCCATGGGGAAATTAATATACATTTCCTCCAGGAGACTGTCAACTTTCTGTCATATGATCAAGAGCAAAAATAAGGACATTGATAATAGGAAAAAAAGAAAGCTTTCAGGCAGAGAAAGCTACTTACTTAACAATGTCCAATGCAGCCTGCAAGAATATTCTGTCATGTACACTAAACAGGACTGCAGAAACAAGAGACTGACCTTCCCCAAAACTCAGTATGGTATTAGTTAAGTACAATTTACTTAATCATTTGATGAAAATACTCTTGGTCCATAGTGGACTAAAATGAAAGAAGAACCAGTTGAATGGCCTATCACCTTTCTTGTTCTTGTTTCTCCATGTGTGTACACAGCTCCAGTAGAATTTTGGGCCCCATCCTGGGTTCTGTGATAACTCCTTGTGCAAGTCTTAGCTGTTGGAGGACTCTGAAATCCCTCTAGGACAGTAAAAGGAGAGGTAACTCGTAGAGGAGAGCAGGAGCCATGACCCTGGAAAGAGGTCCTTGCTAAGAATCCCAGCAGCAGGACTGAGGTAGCATACTGGGAGTTGGCTGTGGAGAGGACAAAGTAGAATGTGCATGGCTGAAAGAAGAGCTTGAATCCAAGCTGGGAGGTAGTGTACAGGGCCTAACAATAGAGTACAAGACTGGATGTCCCTTGAACAGGAAGCTTTATGATGTGGTTAAATGAAGCAGAGAAAAGGGTTGGGATAAAACAATCTTCAACTTCATAAGTAATTGCCACAGAGGAAGCCGTGATGTGGCATGGTTATGCCTAACACTATGCATGTTGAAACCAAGCTTCACCCTGCATACCCAGAAAACTAGGGGCTGCTGGATTAATGGTTTTATCTATCAAAAATAATAGTGCCACTTATTTGTAGCTCTTGAAATAAATAAGATAGTGTTGTTATTATTCAACACAGACAATACTTCTCAAACCTTCTGCAAGCTTACTAAATGGAAGTGGCTACCTCCTGCAGTGAACAGGCAATATAAAGTTTATAACTGGAGACTCTATGGGGAAGGATATACCTAATAGTTTTACACGGGTGTGTGCAAAGTAATTTCATCATGTGCTGGAAAGCAAACCACTGAAATGAATCAGCTTTTGTCAAAGAGTTTATATCTACACAGTAAGAAGCACCATTTGAGGACTCACCATGAGCTCAGGAGCTGCATTTGTGCTCAGGCTCTTGTCCTTCATGCCTACTTGAGCTGTTGTCAAAGGTTTGTTCAAGGTCATATGCTGCCATTTGTGAAACCAGCATTCATGTATAACTAATGACAATTTTTGCGGACCTGTGATTAAGAAGCTTTATAAAATGTTACTTCTTGGTTGTGTGGTTTGTTTTTTTTGTTTTTTTTTTTTGTTTTTTTTTCAGTTAAGGGAATTTTTCCAAAACCTTCATGAGAGCATGTTTAGCAAATAATAGCAGAAACCACAGAAAATATATGCGAGCAAAAGAACAGTTTTTATCTTTCCCTGGCACTAAGATATCTTAAGTTTTATAGATGAGGATAGTATACCACTAGTGAGGATGTAAGGTTTATGAAGGACCATATCCTAGCAGAAATGAGTACATCGGAACTATGCCCAAAGAATTTGACCTGGTGCACATTTATGATGAGAGTGTACTTACAGTGTGTGCATTATAGGGTTGAGACTCACTGGGCACTTTCACTCTTAGAATGTGTAGACGTACCTGTAGGTGTCCCTTCAAACTGGAGCCTGGTGCAACATGACTTAAGGCAGCAATTACGTGTGTTGCAAAAGACTCATCTGTCTCATTTATCTCTCTGTATCTGGACTTTGCAGCATAATAGACACTAAAGATTTTTATTATTCTATGGATTTTTGGAGTTTTTTATTATAAAGTGAAATCTTCATACATAAATGATGTATCCATTCCTTCCTATTCAATGACATGAATAGTTCCTCTGCTTATGAGCATTAAGAGTATCGCATAGGCTGGCTGAAGCCAGAAAATCAAAGCTAAGTTTGTTACTTTGTCCTTTACTTGTCCTGTTGTGCTTTTATTTGTCCTCTATAACAGTTTGAATTGAGAGACAGAGCTCTAGCCTTAACTTTGGACGTCCCAGACTTTCCTAGTGCAAGCCAGTTCTTGATACTTTTTAAAAGATATTGGATTCCCCATCCCCCACCCTTTGTATTTAAAGTTATTTTAAACTGAACTGTCTTCTTAACCTTGGGGGACGCCAGTGGAGCTGAAAATCATTCAAATAACAATATCTCTACAACTTGCTCCTCCATGGACCACCCCTCAGAGTCTGTCTGGAAAAGCTCATATTCAAAACAAAGTAACTGACTGGTTCTTTTTCTTTGAGTTAATTTTTCTTTTTTTCTAGGAACAGTTTTAGCAGAGAGTTGCAAACAATTGAAAAACCAAAATCAAAACAGGGGCCACTGCCACACTAATTAAAACAGAACTCATTTTTATAAATGAGGTATCCTCCAGCAAAAGGAGAAGAACTAAAGTAAAGCCTCTTTCCCCACAGCACCCTCTAATCTTCAGGGAATATAATTTTCAAATATGACAAAAAATAATGCCACTTTGTTTATTATACTCTGCTTTCCAAACCTGAGTCCTCTAGAACCTGCCAAATGTTAACTTTATATTTAGTAAGCTGAGCTTCTTTCCAAATGTTGTTATACTCTCAGAGAAGAGCATGGGCTGTGAATTGTTCTGCATGGGACATACTAGCAATCTGCTACTGCAGCTTTTCAGAAGAAGTACGATTCCAAGGAACATGTGATGAAACTGGAGTAGTATGTCACTAAGCTTTGGGAAGAAAATATGTTCCCATTTCACTCATAGAGTCTTTCAAAGGAAGAATAAGATCACTGTAGTCTTTTTTTTTTTTTTTTTTCCCCTCTCTTCCATTCTTACAGCATGAGAGAAGCAAATATATAGCACAGTAATAATTCAAGAAAGTATATCAAACAAATCAGAAATGTATAAACTTGCCTGTGGAACATCTCCTTCCATTTTAATAACATATAATATTACAAAGTGCAGGTGAGATTATTCAATTTTTCTCTCCCTGTCTTTCCCTGCTGTGATTTACTAGTGTCCAAGTTTACATCTAATTAACGAACACTCCTGCTGGTGTGGGTTATTTTAATAGAGCACATTTTGTTATTTTATCTGATTTATTTTCAAAGATTTATTATTTTAGCTCTTCTTCTGGTGACTGGGGAGAAGCATAACAGTGCAAAGAAAGCAAAGAGACCCGGGGCAAGAGTAGTAACGAAGAGAAACCTTGGCACAAGTTTTTTCTTGAATATGAACAAAAACTCCATCTGCATAATAGTAAAAAAATCATGCTTGTAAGAAATTCAGGCAACACCTTTTCAAATTAAACGTTCCATGCCAAGCTTGGGCAAAAGAGGAAGTTAGATCTGAGACCTGCATTCAAAAAGTACATCAGCTTTGGGCTTTGGTCAACTCCAGATTATGTTTTGAAGATTCTGTAATGGATGTATATTTGAAAAACTGTGAAACTTTAGTGCTCTTATGTATTAGCCTGAATTCAAGCATTCACTTAGCCTCCCTTCTTCAGTCTGGTTCTCTGGTCAATACAACTGAGCAATGTTTTCACCTCCTGCTTCTAATGAATAGTGCAAATCTGTTTTCCCTTGTTAAGATACGAAGACTTTCCCTCTGAGAACCCAGGTTTGAAACACGTATGTCATTCACAGTAGACAGAACGATTCTCCGTTCCACAGTGCCTAAGAAAACTGCTATTGAACACAAAACCAAATGCTCTTGGTAATAAAAATTTCATGATACAGAAGAATTTACAACTTACAAATTTTGGAACTTATGTGCTTGTGCTCAAATGATTGCAATTGCTAGCCAAATGAAGGCTTAAATGTATGTGTCTATTTTTATCAAAGACTAGTTGAACATACGCTTTGTGAATTTGAGGCAAGTGACAGATTTAATGTCTTAGCATGTTTTGTTCAATCAAAAGACATTTTGCTGAAGTGGAGACAATGTGTGAGTAGAAATAAAGGGCTCCTCTTCTCCTATTAATGGATAAGATGATACAAGGATTGCAGGATGCAGCTGTTGGAAGCAAGGTAAGCTATGCTGCCTAAATTCTGCTGGTGTTTTAGAATAACATTTACTTTGCAGAGGAGCTCTGACTAGAGATGTAAATATAGCAACACCCTCGTATTTCTTACCATGCCTCTAGTTACTGAAAAAGCAGATTACTCCTTGCTGCTGTTCAACTACAACAGAAACTAGAATCAAAGACCAATCCCTTTTGGCAGGCTAGTCTGTTATAGGATATTTGGAATAACAGATGACGATGTATGCTAGGCCAGCACCTGTGCCATTAACTTGCCATGGTTAGATGTAGTGAAAACCAAGAGAGCATACTGCATTACAGTAAGCATGAGGAAGCATACATTTTTTTCCTAAAAGGCTGAGCAACTCAGTGCTTTGATGCAGTACCAATCAGCACTTTCAGGGTTCAGTCTGGCTACAAGTTTTGTCAACAAAGTCATCTCTGTGGCCCTACATAGTACACAATAGCACGGGAAGGTAAAGCACAGCAGAAGCTAGAGAGACATATTGATTTCATATTTAGTTTTGAATAAAACTTTCCTTTATCCTAGATCAATATTTTGTGGAACTAATTCTGAAAGCAAATGCAAGTATATGTAATCCACTCAGCAAGAAATTATCACCAGCTCAAATAATACTAATAACAAAGCTGTGGAAATTAAAGTTTCTCCACTTCCCAGAGAAGCGGAAAGGAAATCACCTTGTATTTTCCACACACTGGTGGTGGGACTAGGAAGAAATGCTTTTTTTTGTAGATACCTCAATAGATAAACAATGGATGACTTTGATCTAAAGGGATTGTCAAATGTTTGAATTAGAGCTAGACATTACTTTTGCAGCCATATCAGCCCCTCTTTTAAATTACTGCATGAAATATGGGGTTAAAAGGACAATAATTCATTTCTTTAAGATGTTTTGTACTCTTTCATTGCTGAAAAGATATATAGAAAATTGACCATTCAGTGATACCAATAGCACTGGGACATTTAAGTTTGGAAAGGCTTACATCTTGCATACGTCAGCTTTTGTCAAATAATTTCTGAATAAGATGGTGGTCAAAAATCACTAAAGATAAAAGTCTTCAGGTATGTACCTTGACCTAATACTTTAGAGATGTATTTCAACATTTAGTATTTCTATTCTAATCCTGGAGAAAATGGCTGCACAGTGTCTTTTACTTCTTTTGGTGAGCAGATACACCTTGAAAATGACTGATTTGGTGTGCCTTAGCAAGTGGTTTTGGTGATAGAAGGATGAGCAACAGAGAATAAAAATGTCTTCATATTTAATGAAAAATGGTAAATGTTTTGGGGAGAAGCTCATACTCTTGACTTATCTTTATCTTTCAGCCTTAAATATTGACTAACCTTGGCAATATGGCAGTTTGATTATGCCAGTACACTATTTATACTGTCAGACTGCTTGCATGAACTACTGCAGACTTTTGTTTAAGAGAAAGATTTGCTTTGGCCTTGACAGATTAAGATTTCATTGTCCTTCTCCCAGCTTTCTTCTGCTGTTACCTGAGATGGACAATAGTTAACAGTCAGTTACTACTATGCTCTCTAGTTCTTGAGTCCTTTGAGAGGCAGGTCCAAAGTCTAACCTTTCTGTTGACTTCACAGAGAAATACATCAGGGCTAGTGCATGCTATACTTTGTGTTGTCTGTTATCCATACAGAGGTTTCCCTATGGCTGTTTTCAGTCTGGAGGTTGAACAGATTGCTAACTTTGCACCATCTTGCCAGTCTATCATTTTCTTTTACTACTTTTGATCTGCTCCCATGGAAATTCCACACTGACTTTCATAGATCACGTTCAAAAGCAGAACGTCCAAGCTCTGCAATCCATCTCCTCTCCATTGGTGAGACTGGCAAGCAAAAGAAATGCTAAAATGTGGGGTAGCATATTTAATGCAGTTTTCACGAGGAAGTGTAGCTCATATCTGTCTGTATTATCTTTTAAAATACTTGGGAATCTTTTCAGGGTTGCCCACAATACTTTTAACTATCGTTCTTGGCAAATGTCAAACAAGCTGTACAGGTTTCCTTGCCTTTAACTCATGTTGATCTTTGTGATCTCAATGATATGGACAGGGTCAAGTGAGCTTAAGACCTGTTCTAATAAAGTCGGAGAGATTGTTGTGGGGAGAAGAAGTACTTGTCTCCACAGATAAAATAACCACTCAGTGGTGTCCAACTGAACAGCCATGTAGTCATACTTGTAATAGAAATGATAATGGTGATAATAATAGTAGTAATAACATGAACTGCTATATTGTCTGGCAGCCCTGACAAAGAGCAAGACCCTGTTCTGTTAGTCATCCAAACAGTGAAATGTTTTTCCTGATGACTCTATAGTCTAACTAGGAAAGACGGAGTCAGGGTGGGAGACCAAGTCTGTTATCCCCTCTGGTACAAATGGACAAGTAGGATACAAAGAGGTCAAGCAAAGCATCCAAGGTCACACAGGAATTCTGTGGCATTGGACTGGGAATTTCATTTGAGTCTCCTTAAATCCAAATAATTCCTTAACTGCAAGTATGCTCTGTATCCCACTGCAAAAAGTAACTAAGAAATGTGATGCGTCTTAGCAGAGGATTGCTGTGGGCCAGATGGTAAGGTACTCTTCCGTATCTCTTTGATATTAGCTAGAGAATTTTATCTCTATAATTGGGCCATCCCATCTTTGCAGACTTAAAAGTATAAAATAAAATAAAAAAGAAAGCTTAAGCATTGAGTTCTTATTGATTTATTCTATTTATTTTACATGAGATATTTCTACATTTTCCTTAGCAAATTAGATAAACACTATTTGTATTTTGCATACTGGAGAAGGACTTTGCTTTTGGGAAACTACCTATGTCAGTATTTGTGTATTTACAGTTACTAGCTATGCA
This sequence comes from Cariama cristata, assembly GCF_000690535.1. NCBI lineage: Eukaryota > Metazoa > Chordata > Aves > Cariamiformes > Cariamidae > Cariama > Cariama cristata. The sequence continues at coordinate 143,122 of NW_009601003.1, forward strand.
TTAATACATATTTAACATCTTGACTTTTCCCCTTATATAATTTTTTTACTGAAGAAATTGCTTGGGAATTTGCATATATAAAGCTGTTTGTATTTTCTGTTTATTTCTGCTTATATTTTTAATTTTGCCAATCTCTCTAAATGCTTCTCTTGATGTCTGTATCTATGTTTTTGCTGAATAAGCACTTAAGGACAAAAATGCAGCACTTTCTGCCTATGATTGATAGAAAACAAAGCTTTCAGGCAATGCAGACATTTCATTGAACTCCAGTGACTGCAGGTGCAGAATTATAGTTCTCATTTGAGTATACTGTCAGTGTTTATTTAGGTGCAGTGACATATTTAGGTGCAGAGATTCAATGACTGGTGATTTTAGTGCACCTAGATCTAAATCACATTTCTTCCTAGCATAATGTACAAAGGAAAACAGAAAAGTATAATGTACTACTATTTTTTGTGTGTCAGTTAAGTTCTGCTGACCAGGGATATTGTAAATATCTCTCCAAGTCCAGGGAATTACCTCCAAAGTTCACTGTAAATCAGTTTCCTTCTGGTCTGGTTCAGCCCAGGAAAGACCAGCTAGCCTAATGGGACTTTGGAGCAGCTTGTTCCCAAGTGTATGTTATACACGGGCTGCTTTAGAGGATCCAGTTGGGACTCTGATGTATGGCTGAACTTGGCCTTGAGTGCACTCTCTCTTGATTAAATCCCATATTAGTTAGGAAATATTACATCCAGATTCTCAACTAAATCTACAGTCAAAACATTGTGGAGAGACAAAGAGTGAAGGGGAATATTACTCAGCAGGGGAGACCGATAAGAAGGGGAACAAAACATTCATAGAAATGATGTTCCACTTCTGAGAAAATTTCAAAAGGCAGATATGCTTTGTGAGAGTTCTTGTGGTTGTATTTAGTGACAGTGCACTGTAAGCTTCTATCCTTCCCTTGGATGGATAAATTTATCTGTTTGAAGTTAGAGCTATTTTTCCAGTTAAATGAAGATTGTGAAGATGTGTCTTCTAGGAAGAAGTTAATGTTCTGCATAATCATCTATCCTCAGCCCAAGCACATGACCTATTGCAATTAATCAAGGACTTCTAGGGCAATGTAATGGTGTGTGTTGGGCTGGAGGTCAGCCTGGATGAACACAATGATCCCTTCTGACCTTGCAGCCTATGAGCTCTTTGCTGAACAAGGATATGGCTGTTAAACAGGTTTATTCCCTGACTCCACATTAGTCTATGCAGAAGTCTAATTGAATGTAATTGAAAATGAGTGAATGCTGGATGAAAGAAAAATATAACATTTTCTGCATTTCTGGATGGAGTGCTGTCAGTGTATTAGAAACCATCATTTCCTTTATCTCATAACAGGCAAACAGGATTTGAATCTGTGCTCTTTCATGTCATGAATAATAAAAGAATATAAAGGTAGAATCAGGTCTCTTCCTTGTGACAGCTGTATAAGCCTGCTAAACCCAGTAAAATAAAGATATAAATTGATGTTTGTACAACAGAGACAGATGCTGGAAGTATGAGACCCCTTTTTTTCAGATAAGCAGTGGCACCTGCAGTGGTCAGAAAACATGCTGACATTTCCACAATACCATACATGTTGGAGAGAACCTAAGGTTAGTTATTTCTCCCATTCTTTAAGCAGAACTAACTCTCTAGCGTTAGAAATCTGTACCTCTCATCTGCAGAAATATGAAGTGTCCATGCCTCCCAGAGTACAAACACCTCTCCTTTGAAGAGCACGCAGTTTGGAGCACCTGAGGAGTGCAGCAGCACATTGGTAACATTCTGTATACAGATCATCTCCAGAGATGAACACCTGTCTTTCTATTCCTTTGATTATTAAAACATCAGCACTTTTCCTTTGCTTAAAAGGAATCAAACCTCTGATTTACCTGCAGGAAGCTCATTCCCAAAGACAGCTGAAACGTTGGGTGAAACTAGAGCAGGCAGAAGAAAGTTTAAAAGTTTAAGAAAAACTTACTTAAGAAATAATTCTAAATCATTTACGATGGATTTGTTTTAGACTGTTGGAATTCTGCTTTTGCAGTAACTTAATTCATATTTTTACCTCAATTTTCCAAATTTCTGGAAATCACAATTCTTGTTAGGATTTTAGCTGTATGGAAGAAAAGTGTCTTCCTCAACTTACTATATTTTTAATTACAGGGCAGTATCTATTTTCTGTTGTACTAATAACAGATTCCCTACTTTTAAATTTTGAAGTATCTGTCCTATGTAAATATCCCATAGGAAATTAGAATTCCAATCTGTAATGCACTGAGCAGACACTTAAGCATGAATCATTGTCCTGAAGTCTAAATAAACAAAAGGCTAAATTTATGGTCTAAATTAAACACAAAATAAATAATGTCTGGCAAAGAATTGTTCCCACTTTGCAGATGGGAAACGGAGTCAATGCAAGATTAAGTGATTCGACGTGATTAGGATCATGCAGGCAACCTGTGACAGCTATTGGCATTGAATTGCTGCCTCCTGACTGCCAAGCTTAACGGCAGAACTATCTTTCTTTCTGTGATACCTTCTCTCTTCTTAGCTCTTTCATGTTTTGATCCGGTAAGTGGATGACAGAGAGTGGCAGAATTCCTGCTTTATCAGGCACTTTTCATTAAGAACATGTGTCAGAGCTAGAGTACTTGCTGTACTTTCCTCTTCAGTGAAACCTCATCTACATACCTCCCACACAGCTGTTCTAGAAGACACAGTTTAGCACTAAACGGCCACCCCATTTCTTCTCCTCCATTTTGCTAGATGCATATGTTTTCCTTTCTGTGGTAGCAGCACTAACATTCAGACTTTGTCCATTGCTAGGCAGAGGATAGGACTGTAAGGAAGAGTTCCTCTGCGCAATGCTGGTTTTTTTCGTTTATCTTTATAAAGCATGGAGAACAGGCCACCTCCATGCCAGTACTTAATTGGTACACAGAGTAATCTTGCTTTTTTCCACAAGGAGTAAAAGGAAGTGGTAAACCCTGCTGGTGAGCAAAAAAGCTAGACTGTTTTTGATGTATTTCAGGTAGTTATTTTCTTATGAAATTCAGTCAGCTCCCTGTCTTAAAACAAGGTATGCCTGATGGAGTCCTACATGCTAGTCTGCCAAACTCTGAGCTGTTCAATGCATTGTCAAATGAATGATGCCTGCAACTTAACAAAAGTAATGTTTGCTGTAAGCACAATTGCTCAACACTATCCCTCTTGAACTACAATGTGAAAAGATTTTACAGGGAGCTATGTCAAAGGTTTAGAGAGGAGAGCCCTGTCACTGATGGAAATATCATATTGTAGCTCTGTAAGGAAGTTGGCACTGATCAGAAAAAGAAATGCAATGTGAAACAATGTTATCATCAGTGCACTGAGGGAATGCTTTCACTTCCTACAGCGTTACAGAGAGGGGTGACCTCAGCCTTTATGCAGCAGTGCGCAGGCATTAGCTAAACTTTTCTTATGTTTTATCTGCAGTAAAATGGTATCCTTCACTGCACCTGAGAAAGATGGAAATTCTCTTTCCATCTTCCTAGTATCTCTGGCAGAGTTTGTGCTGTTATGCTATGCAGGCTATTTATACTGTTATGCTATTTATTTTATACTAAAAGTGTCCAAGTAAATCCAACAACCAAGAGGGAAGAAGATAACTTCTTTTTTAATGCACACCCCATTTCTAGCATTGTGCCCGTAACTGTTCTGTACAATACATGATCCAAGTACAGCGCATGTGAATGCACAGAGGATGCAATAGGCATTCCCCCCTGTACTTGCTAGGATTCAGGTTCCAAGGGAGTGCTGGTATCAGCCTGAACAGTTTGATGTAATCCTACCAGTGTAGCTGAAGCTATCTGGGCTCAAGGATTTATTAGTTGTGAATGTTCATTTTTGTTTTTACTGGGTTAGTGCCAGTAAATAAGTCACCAAAACCACTAGCTGAGTGTCATTTGATAGGAAAAAGCTGGGATCACAAGTAAGCCTTCTGTCTTTTAACAAAAAAAAAAAAAAAAAAAAAAAAGTGCTGAGGTAAGCAGTGTCAAACCCAGCTGCATCAACATGACAGTGGGAAGACAAATGAGAGCTTTCACTGCTGGATACAGTGGATAGAGAGCCCACAGCTCTGAAAAACCTCTTGCTATCGCAGAAACAGCTGTCATAACTGAAACTGCAAGGGACCGCTTTTTAGACCATGAGCTTTGATAAAGAGAATTGTCTCACCAGACATTTCTCTAGCTGATAAACACACTTCCAGCAACACAGCCTATCTGAAAGGTGACTGGAGATTTAAATATCTTCAAAGGTTTCCAAACTCCTCTTTTTAAAACCTCTTGTAAACACTTATGCCGAGTTCCCAGGTGGCATTTCTGAAGTATCTATCACTATAGTATCTGGCTGCTGAGCCATATGAGCTCAATAACTACCAAGAAATACAAAACTTCTTAGATTTTTCCTACGGGAGGCTGAACTTTACAGAACTAGATCTAACATTTACCTTGTTATTGGCAACAGTGAACCATTAAAAGAGACACAATAGAAGGGACATGGGGTCATTTTAGAATAAATAGTCGGGCAAAGACAGTTTTGAAATGTTCTGTCGGCCTGTCCTGGTGTGTATTCTGGGAACAGGAGGTCACACAAAGTCAAGGGTGATGAAATACATGTGCTTATTGTCTGACCTACTGCAAGGCGGGGAAGACATGAACGACTTACAAGGGTCTAAGCTCTGTGTGTGCAAGTTTGTGTGTGCATGCAACATGCATGCAACATTCATGTAGGGGAAAGAAGGAGAATGGAGAATCACGAGGAGGGGGAGGGAGGTCTTTGGTGCTGGTGGTGCAATGAACTCCAGACAGGGACTGCTTTCTCTCCACAGGGCCCGCCAGCTCCTTGTGGCTGTTGCCTGGGAAATGGCTGGAGAATTATGAGGAATGCTTGGAAACGATATCCTTCTTTTGGGCTCATGGATGGAGCAGAAGGGGGTGGATGGCTTTTCTCTGTCTGTTTCTTTTTTTATATTCAGCAGATTAGACAGACAGGTTGCTGTGGCGACGACACAGAGGAGGTCTCCTGCACACCTGCACCACAAACAAGGAGTCCTGCCAACACAGACTTAAGGAATCCCAGTGGCATCTTTTTTTTTTTTTTTTCTTTTTCTCTTTCTTTTTCCTATAGTGAGCACACAAGAGGAGGGAAAAGGGGAAAAAGGAGGAAGAGATGGCAAAAGAGGGAGGAAGGAGAGATGAAATGAAAAGCCAATCAATATTCAATCAGCTTAGCTAAGCCGCAGTGCTTGCTTTTTGCAAAACAGGATGTGCATAAACAAGGTGCACAGGCTGCCCATAGGAACACCCTGAGCAAGCTACCCTTTGGAGAGAGAAAAGAACAAGTGTTATTTTTGTTTTACCTGCTGAGTGTCCTGCATTTCGTGATCTTTCTGGGGGAAACCTAAACAAAGTAACTATGGAAATGGCAGAACTTAGGCACAGGACACAGAGATGGGAATTGGGTGTGTAAAGCTGGAAGCTGAAGTTACTCTCTTGTGTCCTGCTAGGGAGGATGTATCTGTGTCTGTGTGTGCACATACAGATGTAAGATTTCATTTCTGAGAAGAACCCTGCTTTTAGAAAACGAGCTGCAGAGTGGTGTGAAAATTGACATTATATGCCTGCTCCTTTGCTAAAAGAAAGTATCCAGAAGGAGGTAGATGTGTGAGGGGGAAGTAAAGAAAAAAAGAAAAGCTTTATAACCAAGAGGTCCTCAAGAGAGAAACATGTTGCTCTGGGATGACATGGCATTTCTCCAGCTTCTCGTACTGCAGCAGTCAGCTCCACACAGAATTACTGTCCTTGCCTTACGTCTTCTGGATATCCTCCTATTTCCTTCAAGACTATCTCTCCCCTCTTCCCCTTGTCCTCTTTTGCTCACCTACCCCTTTAAAATTCATTTCAGTAAATTTTCACATCGCCTTCCCAACATCTAAAATGATTGTTTGCATGCCTGCAGCACTATCCAATGTACATACAAACAACAGATTAAATAATAATAAAAAAAAGGTGTTTAGAAACAGGCAGTGAATGCACAGAGTAGTCCTTGTTTCTGCATAAGCCAAAGTGTAGCTGTTCAGGGATTTCTTTCTCTGCTCTGCTTGTATCTCTTGTCACTGGAAGGATCAAGGCTCCCACTCACCAGGATATTTGATAACAGAAAAAAAAAAAAAAAAAAAGAGTTTAAAGTTTCAAACTAATGAAGTTAACAAGCACCTGGAACCTACACTATAAATTATGAGAGAGGACGCAGAAGCGGTGATGCAAAGGCGGCAGAGACTTTAACCACTCTCTGGTTCTTGGATGTAGCAGGTGTCAGGAGTATTTCCCAGCTGACCAGGGAAAAGAGGACTTTGCTGTTCTCATAACTGCTCCCCCATCCTGTTGTTTTTTCCATGCACTGTCTCCTATAACTGGAGAAGGGTGCAAGAGAGAGTTTTTTATAGAGAACAGTGATAATGAGCTTACAATTAGAGTTCAGATGACCCTAATATAATGAAGTTCAGTTGTTCTCATGACCAGTTTCATCTTTGTAAAGAGTTGTACAGTCTATTTGTGAGATGCGGCTAAAAAACCAAGTTTCTCCTGCTCAGATATCAGTAATTTTGAGGGAAGGTTATCCATGTTTATGGAAGGTAATGTCTTGTTCAGGTCCCATATATTAGACTTCGCTTTCCTTGCCTTTGTTTTACTTTAATGCTGAGTCTAGCTTTCCTTCTGCATATACTGCATTACTGTGGCTATGTTTGTAGATAAAGCACTTTGTGGATAATTTAAAACTACCATAAGTGTAAAATACGGCCTGTTGCTTGTCAGTTTATTCAGATTCTGAACTTAGAGTTCACGTCAGTAACGTCTTTGGATGAACAACTTTAAAAGCGATTGCATATACTCTGTTTCTGCTAATGTCAGTGTGTAATGCCTTATTTCTTCAGTCAGAAACCTAAACTGACCTGGGGGGCCTCACACAGGGACATGTTTTTACTAGCAGATGGCTGCATTTTTTTTTTAATGTTCTCCGTTATGCTATGTTGAAGTGACATCCCATGCTGAACTCTATTCTACACAGACAATCCAAACAAAGCAATGAGGGAGCTAGTATATGATCCTGGGGATGATGGCAAACGTGAACTGACTGTTCAGAAGCACAAACTTTGGCCTGTCCAGGGCTGGCTGAAGTCAGTGGGAGTCTTTCTACGGGTGTCAGTGGATTTCTGATCAGGCTTTATATACTCAGGGAATAAAGTCAAGTGTTTTACTCCTTTACCTCTAGAACCAAAGCTTCACCTGTAAGGAGTGTATGCAAGAGAAAAAACAATATGCAAACTGCGATTACATGTAATGAAGGAAAGAAATTCAACTGAGATATCAAAGTGAGGTAAATAAAGGCAGATTCTTGGAGGAATTGCACATCTCCCTTCCTAGGTGTTGGCTTGTGTTTATCATGTTTACTTCCCACATTTACAGGTTTCTAAGACCCACATCGCCCTGCCAAATCTACTCCAAATAAAGCACTTGGAGAACAGTGGCACTCCTCTCACTGAGAGGAGGTTGGGACTATCTATAGCTGGCCAGTCTCCTGAGCATGCAGAACTCTGTAGCATGATCCATTCAGTGCTGGGAACATGAACTGAAAGATGTCAGGGCTTCCTGACACAATACCCATTGATCAGATACAAGAAAGGAAAGGAAAACCAAGATCTGTAGACACTGGAAATATTTTCTGGTGCAAACGAAGTAGATCTTATTTCTAGGATCTTATCACAAGAGCTAAAAATACCAGATTCTGAGCCACATTCTGATCTGATGTTTTGTAACTCCAGACTTACAGTAGAATAAATTTACTTGCATTAGAGTAAATTTAACTTACGCTTAACTAGGTGGAAGTTAGTCTGTGGTAATACATTTCATTGGCTGTTCTTTCAAAATATTGCATTTATGGTTGTAGCCCAGCATTTCAGTGCTATTTTAACTGTTAAGCTGTAATAAAAATAAAGGCAAGCCATTTTAATGGTGGCAGTATCAGACTTTGCTTATATTTCTGCATCCTTGTGAACCTATGTATTTCCATGTCATAGTAGTCAAGCTTTCCTACAGGTCAGTTCATGATTTTGTGTATATATGTGTATATATATATATGTAAAAAATATGAATATCTATACCTATATATATAAATATATACATAAAGTTTTCTTCTTCTTTTTTTTTTTTTTTTTTTTTTTTTTAAAAAAGGAAAACAGGATATTTCTCCTTCATTGGCCGTCTCTTTTTTTTTTTTTTTTTTTTTTTTTTTTTTTTTTAAAGAAGAGAGCAAGGATATTTCTCCTTCAGTGGCAGTACTGCATCAGAAAATATCAGCCGCAAACAAGACACTAGAATTCAACTTCTCTGAAGTGCCCAGATGAAAAAGAATTTAAAATAAATAGGAGTGTCTTTTAACTCCATGTAATAAACACAGAAAAGACAACCCACTTGTAGAAAGAGAAAGAGATTTTGATTAAAGGACTATTTGGTCAGTGAGCAGTGGTTTGTTTTAGTTACATGAAAAAAATGATGGATTGTTTGTTTAAAACTGAACTGAGATGAACTTTCAACTGTGCTGGAAAGTTAAATTTAATAGAAAAAGTTGTGGAATGGTCCATGTCTGACACAGAAATGCAACAATTCAGAAAACTGCAAAAGAAGATTATTATTAAAAGAGGATTATCCTTGGACTCTGCTAAAAAAGGTGATACATTTTTCTTATAAAATACTGCATGAAAAGGTATGATGTTATCATTTTGCAGCCTTTGTTACTTCCCGGAGGAGGAAAAACCAAAGGGAATGCAAAATGTCTTGAGAATCCAACCATGTGCAAAATGAGGTTTTACAGAGGCCATAGGACACTACCATATGCTCTTTAGTCTGAAAGCTTTTAAAATGCCAGCTATAGACCCCATATTATTTTTAAGGGTTACAGTCATTGATCTGGAAAACTAATAACATCCATCCTGAGCAGGTATGTGAACAGGGGATCTAGGAAGGAGCTACTGAAAGCTGTTTGCTCTGCTTTTCATATCTCTAAGATTGTTCCCAAGAAGAATGAGGGGGTGGAAATGACCTGGTCTCTGCTTAGGTGGCCCCACCTCTCTGGAAGGAGTGCGGCTGGTGGACATGCTGCACTACGCTTCTGGCAGTTTGAAGGAGACCTGCTGTTCTAGTCTGCTCTTCTAGTTGGAAGCACAACTGCAAAAGTACCTCTGAGTGGGAGGGAAAAATCAGGGCAGGGCTGTTCTGCCTGGAGTCCCAGGCAGCCTGAACTGCAGATAGTGTAGGAAAGGAACAGGGGTTCTCATTACACTGTCCCCATGCATGGCCATCACATCCAGCATACAGGCTTCTTCACAGTCTCAGAGACGAAAACCAACACTTTACAGCTGGCTGACACCCTTCCCCCTCCTCGTCCGTGTGCAGAAAAGGGGAGATCTGTTTCTGTGGCCCAGTTGTTCTGGAGTTATAAATTACTTCAGAGCTCATCAGGATGAAGGACTATGTAAATGTGCAACAGTTATCAATGTAGGCTGAATGCACATGCGAATTAAATACTATAATTGTGCTTGGAATGAAATCAACATGTTCTTGCTTGCAGTTTTGGAATGTGATTAACTAACACACTCTGAATGACTTTGCAAATATTAGTGATGTATCTATTGCCAAACTATCCGAGCAATTTAGTACCCACACAAGGTACCCAACTAGGTCCCTGGAAAAGCATCTTACTATTGTGTATTCTCATGAGCATTCTTAAAAGCACTAGTTTAAAAATAAACATTGCAGAAAGCAGCAGGTTCCATTTTTAAGCCAGTTCTGAAGTGTAACCACCTCTGGGCTGAAATGTGCCAGCTGTTTAGCAGTGCCCAGTTAACCTCGTCTTCCATTTTGGGAAAGTGAATAAGACAACATATGGATTCAAACCATAAGAGGATTTTAGATAAAATATCACTGTTTATCTTGGAATTTGATCAAGAAATTAGAAAAGAATCATGATTCTATTGATTTTCATTGAGATAACGGTATTAATTTAGGGTTAAGTAACTTCACTGAGGATCTAAAAACTGATAAATACACAACCTTGGTTAAGTCTTTCCTTCCTTGGGAAAATTTTGTTTTCCAAACAGTGTTTTATTTTACAAAATATGGTAGTGTTACAGACCTGGTTTTAGATTTTACTAATCTCTTAATTTGATGCTGCTTTTCTGAGAGATCATTTGAGCCTTCATTGTCCCTTCCCAATATTCTTGGTTTTTACACGCATGAAGACATCTGAATTTGAGCAAACAGTGACAAATTAAGATTAGTTCTATATGTACAGATTCCTTTAAATTCCACTCTTCTTGCACACTGCCTTTCAGATATAAAGTGTTATTATCTAGTGATGCTAACTGTTATTACAGATTCCCTTTCTTCCAAAGCGTTACTCTGGAAGCTGCTCTGGCTCAAGCTCCTCTGGCTTTTTCTTCAGCCAAATTTAACACTTGAGGATTAAAGACTCAACATGTCTTCCAAAGTTTTCATTGCATTCAAACCCATGGTGATGAATTAGATTTATATTTTTGTATGTTAACTGAAGTGAATAAACAGGAAGCCCTGGAAAACTGACTCACCCAATTCAGTAATACCCTGAGTAAAAAAAGATATGAGATCATTTTTTGGAAAGAGTTTTAAAAATCTTTGAAAACTTATGCCAATAATTTGTATGTATACCTGTACATGAATAATTTGTACATATATATGTATACAAGTGTGCATGTGTCTGATTTTTGTGTTCCTGTCAAAAAATTCTACGTGTCCCACCCATACAGTATAGACCAAAATCAGGGCAATGGATAATAACATTCCATTGCCACATCATTTTTCTGTGGATTGTGCCTGTGTAGTCTCTCTCATTTATTAATAAATTTGTATATCTTGAAGTTTTTCCATTTTTTAGCCTACCATAGGCACTGGAGCTTAATTGCCTGCTTCCTCCTGTTTACTTTTCAAGTCTAGAGGATTTTACCAGGAAAATCCTGCTTAGTTTCATTAAAGTTAACTGAAATTAATGAAAACTAAGTATTCTATCTACTGAAGATATTTTTACCTTCAGCTGTACTCTGCTTTATTGCAGTTAAAAGCATCTAGGTTGCTCACTAGGAAAGACCATATTTTCAGGCATTCAGATATTTTAGCTATTTTAGACCGAGATTTGGATGTGATTGATTGCACATGCAGCCCAAGGGCAAATTTCAATGTATGATTTTTATTTTTTTTTTTTT
>NW_009601004.1:0-3029 GCF_000690535.1 Cariama cristata
TTTTTTTTTTCCTATTTAAATAACCTAACATCAATTCAGTTTTATTTCTGACTCTTGATTTGCCCAAAGTTCGGGGTCTTGAGCTTTATTTAAGTGCAGAAAAGCTTATGGGTGCCAGCGGAGGTATTTCTCTGATGATGTCCCACTCGTTTACAAAATCCAATTTACTGCAGTTCCATCTCAGTGGACATCAGGAGATGGTTTCTTTACTCATAGCCTCAAGCTGCTTTCAGACACTATTCTACCTCAGTCTGTTTTTTTCTGAGGGCCACTCACCTAAAGGTTGCACTGACCTTTTCTGGGCTTTCTGCTGCATTCCTTTCATCGACTTCCTTATTTCTGTAGTTTGGTTAAAACATCTTGCTACTTCTATGTTGGGAGACTCCTGGGATCATGGGGTCAGCAATAACCTTCAGGGCTTTGGCTTGTTCCAGACTTGGGGTGGTTTGTGCTGGTTTCAGCTATTGCTAAGCAAATTTTTTGACTGCCTTGTTCTTAGCCTGGATGATTAAACTTTCTGGTTTGCTCTGTAGGAATACTCTGGAGCACAGCTATCTGCAATTTTTTTTCTTTGTGAAAAATGTATTTTGAGTAAATTTCTGCATATAATCTCTGCTGAGGTTCCCTTGAAGGGAGGAATCTTGCTTGACTTCTCCCTCTAATAAATCACAGGGACAAGAAAGGAATGGATTTGTGTTTGGCAACATGTTTCTGTTTCTTGATGAATTTACATAAACCAAATTTCAAATAATTTGCACATTAAATTTACTTAACTGAACACAGTCTTGGGTGAACACTCTTTAGTCTGCATGAACCTGTGCTATAGGTATATCTCAATTGCATACTAATTTTAATAATAATAGTAATAGTTAGCCAGGTATGGATAATTGTTAGTATTGTGAAATTACTTGTGTGAAGGAAAACAAAAGTAGTATCAGAGAAGTGCTATGTACTGTGTGTGGTGCTGTCCTTAGGATTCCTCTCAGCATACTTTACATCATATTTATCCTTTAGATGTGCAATAATTTCCTGGGTTTGCTCGCACTTTGAAACTTCCTTTGCATTCCAGTTGAGTGTTGACATTGCTAACAGTATATACTGATGATGGTGGGAGTTCACAGATGTCTTTAAGTAAAGTACCTTCCTCTGTATCCCGCTCTCAGAAGCATTGCATTTTAAATTTTGCCCTTGGTGTTATCAGAAGGGTCAGTGCATGGCACCGTTTCAAGATGGCGGAATGGCATATCCAGACATTCCCTGTACTGTTTGCCGTCTCGTGCAGGGCGGACAGAGGTCCTGGAGTGACATCTGTGAAGATCTCGAGGCTTCTTGTTATCTCTGGGAGGTAGAGTATGGCTGGAAACAGCTCAAGTTCCTGTGCTGTCCTCACCAGCGTGACTCAACTTTGCACGAGTAGCCAAGTCTTGGGACGGATTTAGTTTTTTCTCTCGTTGTGAGCTATCTACTGTTTCATAGAGATGCTGATTAGCCTTTAAATGACGAAGGCTTTTTGATGCTCCCAGCCTGAGCAATACCCAAACCACAGAAAGAAAGGGGAGGTGCTTTGTATTCCATTTTGTTCAATTTTCCACTCAGGTTTTTTTTTTCTATATTCAGGCAGCTTAGAAACAAAACAAAAACTGAAATAGGAAATTAATATGCTGAGGGAAAAAAATAATTAGACAAAAGCAATTAGTGTGCACTTGTGATGCACTTAGTTTTTTTTTTCCTCCATTTGGCATTTGCTCGTTTTCCCCCACCCTCTGACAGTGACAAAAAAAACGTAATGAAACTGAGAGCTCTTTGGGTAGCTTTGGGTGTGACTTTCAAGTTTTAAGCTCCTTATCTCTGACTTGATGTACTGTCTCCCTTTCCCTAGAGTGTCTGGCGATGTTGAAGCTTTAAGTTTCATTAAGAAAAAGCAATAAAGCATTTCAGTTGTGAGGCTAAAATCCATAGATAAATCACTTGGGATTGAGTTATTACAAGAAAGCTCAACGCTTTTCAGAAGAGGAGAACGAGAGGATGCTTAAAAGTGTGACCATTCTGGGCTATATTTTACATTTTGGTTCTAGCTACATTTGCCTGGAGCTTTTTTTGCACACATTTTGAGCTTAAGCAGAAATTATCTGAAAACAGCTCACAGAAGATGTCCCTTTTTCTTCCTTCAGTTTTCTAAGAGTTTCTTTAATTTGTGAAACACAATAAGAAGATTTGCATAGAAGTGAAAACATTAAAAATATCTTTTATTTCCTTGTCTGAACTCATGGTATAGCACCAGTGAAGCAGTTGGGGTGTTTGGAGAACAAGCTCCAAGGATTGCCAGATTTTGTTCTTCTGCAGTTTTACACTTGCATATACTCTGACATTTCTTTTTCTTCTTGCTTTAAAAGTGGTTAAAATACCTGGAGAAACCTTAAAAATTATCGCTCAATGCAGCTCCTGTATACCAAATAATTTTGTAAACAAAGCCATTGGTGTAAACTTTGAATAAATTTCCTCCTTCTAGTGAACAAGCATCCCTAGCTTCAAGCAGCTGGATTATGTTTAAACAGGCATCTGTTATTACGGACAAAAAAGATAGTCACTTGCTGTTTTATTTTGTATAACCTTGCACCTTACCCCATTAAATATATAACTAAATGTTTCCTTTAAGCACAGAAACCATCCCATCTGATAGACGTGTAATGAGCTAGTGACGCTGGAGCTAAGGGCACAGCAGTGTGAAGTTACGTGTTTACCAAATCTTTATGTAAGGACCTTATCGGCCTCTACAACTACCTGAAAGGAGGTTGTAGTGAGTTGGGGGTTGGTCTCTTCTCCCTGGTAACTAGCGATAGGACAAGAGGAAACGGTCTCAAGTTGTGCCAGAGGAGGTTCAGGTTGGATATTAGGAAGAACTTCTTCACTGTTAGAGTCATTAAGCATTGGAACAGGCTCCCCGGGGAGGTGGTGGAGTCACCATCCCTGGAGGTGTTCAAAAAACCTTTAGATGTGGCGCTTTGAGACATGGTTTAGTGGGCATGGTG
>NW_009601005.1:0-553 GCF_000690535.1 Cariama cristata
CAAGTCCTTCTCCATGGGGCTGTTCTCGAGATATATGCTATATAATATGTGATATACATGCTGTTAGCAGCACTGCAATGTCGAACCCAATTCATTGCATCAGGTAAAGGGAAGTGTACCTATATATACATGCATACATATATACACACACACGTATGTGTATATATAGGTGTAAATATAGCCCTGACTCATAGCTGCATGTTATGCTGACCTGTTGAGTAATGCTGCATAGTCCCTGCAGGTGAGGTTTTGTTGCATTAATTAACCATTCTTAAAGAGGAGGGGTTTGCAGGGACCTCTAATTAAAAATCCCCTAATGATCTACTGCATACCCCAGGGTGTAGGCTGTGTTGCATAACCTGGTTAATATTAACAAGGTCTTCACATACCAAAGCCAGCTACATTTCGCCTGGCCATCAACGCCGACCTGCAGCACGGCTGCGATTGCCCCATCACCTGCTTCAGGCTTGCTTCTGGGTGCTGGAGCCTGCTGAGTTTTCCCTTCCATTTCTTACAAAGTGCGACTTAGAAGGTCTCAGACAGTGCAATCATG